>NC_041384.1:662837802-663097802 GCF_002162155.2 Triticum dicoccoides
TGTATAATCAATCATATATCACATAAAAGCATGTAAAACAAAAGACATAGAACATAGGGCTGCCAAGAGGAAGCCACGCAAGCCAGAAAGTTACTTGTGATGGAGAGAAAGGGGATAAAGTTTAAAGTGGCCAAGTGGCAGCAAACAGCTCTGGTCATTGTATTATTCACGAATGAACACCCTAAGGGCATGGCCAATGCATAGCCCCAGGGTAATGCCTCACATGCCATGTAGGATCGGATAACAGAAAAAGCAGGTTCAGATGGGGAAGCGGGATCCTTTTCAGGAGGCGGGTGCTTAGAGACAAAAAGTGTGGTCCAGTGCATAAAGTTGAAAAACTTAAAATGGAGAGGAGGGATGCATGTGTAATGAGAGTCACTTTCCATTTTTTTTTGATGAGGTCACTAGTAGTAGCTTGCATTGGGGAGAAAAATCAACACATATGCTTCAAATTACTTTTTTATCATGAGGCATATGTATCCATATGCCACCATTGTACATGCCCTAATTCAACAGTACAATAGTTTCAGTAAATAATAACATTTGCATGACCAAAAAAAATCATCTTACAGTTTCCAGTACAAAACTCGCAGAACTCAAGCATGCCATACCATGGACACACTATTTGTAGGCAACAACCATAGTGAGCTACTGAGTTCACAGTGCAGTAGCCTGTCCAGCAGTGAGCTCCCTCATGATATTAGTTTTATCGGCTGATAAGGCGCAAAACCCTCAGGTGACCTCACACTGCACTAGCCTCGCCTCCGGTACTTGACTTGCTACAGGTAATAATTTACAGCTGATAATTTGCTTGTCTTTCTAGCTAGTAAGCTACCGATCGGCCAATGTTTCAACAACTTCCAAAAGGAGCGAAAGCCACCGGGGTATACTGGTTGCGGAGAGACCTTGCTGAGATGCTTAATCCGCTTCCCCGAGCCCATCACTGCCATCCCCTCTTTTGCTGATCGCAGACATACCACCACGTTTCTTGCCGCCGCCAGATGCCGCCTCCGCATTTTTCCTCAACACGGCGCCGGGTGAGGGATACGGCCTTTGTTGGAACAGAGGTCCCTGTTAATCAAAGCGTAGAAAGAAGACTCGTTATTCTCAGTAGGGGATACTATATTATTAGGGGCTGATCTATATCTGGAATCACATGCATTGTGGTTCTTTAGGGAGATCCCATGTGCGATGACTTAACAGATCAAGAGACATGGGAACTGTGCACTGAAGTACAAACTAACAGTAATTAACAAGCGCTACCCAGTTTCCTTGGCTCAAGTAACCATGCTACATGGAAGCCTGATTCTAACATCTCAAATAAGACGTCCTAGATCATTTCATTTGGCAGTCCTACATCATTTGGCACGATGAAGGTGGAGCAGGCGGTAAGGTTTGCTCTCAGAAAAACAGTATGTTATGCTACATCGGGTGTCTATGCACCGAAATAAATACTTAACATTTAAATGGAAGTCAGAGGGTACACAAGTATAGTCAAGACTAGATAGAGGGAAGTTGCAAATCAGATGACGTACAGATGCAGTTGTATCCGCTGCTCGCGGCTGTACACCCTTCAGGCCAACAACCCTGACAAAGAAAGAGGATTAAGTTGTTAGTCCAGGGACAGTTAACTTAATATACCTGCATTCTTCCTTGATTGGCCAAGCTAGACTGAAGCACATCGCAACTAGTAACCACAACTGCCAGGAAGATTATAAATTTAACTGAAATAATAAGCTTCCAGGAAGAGAGAGATCATGTACCAGCCACCCCGTGGAGCATCTGAGTAAGAGCTTGGATCCATTGGGTCAAGCTCATCCTCCTCAGCACGACCTCTTTTTCGGTTATCTTTTTTGTTTGCTTTACCTGAAGGGGGTTTTGAATTTGATCTGCACATATATGACACTCAGTAAATAATATGATGCTTGTGTGCTCAAGTATATGATGGGTGGAAATAGGTTAGCAGTATAAACTAGAAGCATAACCGATTAGGCTACCATTTGATGTGTCAAATGCAAATCTCATTTACCTGTCCTTAGCTGCGATGTTTCCTTGACTTTTGGGAACATTGGTACAACTTGAGGGCACGATATTGTTCGAGTAAGACGGATACTGTTGAAAAGGCAGATTTTGAACCCTGCAACATGAATCACAAGCCAACATTAGCTAGATTTCTTAAATTGTTTATTTGTTACATTTGGCAAGTGTATTGGTTGTTATACTATAATATATACACAGAAAATGGAAACTATGTAGCCGTTGTGTTGTATCATCTGAAAATGAAAATTGGTTCAGGCTTGGCTTTTGCTCGCCATAGTCGCCGTCAAAATATACACAGAAAACAGACATAAGTCAGATCTGATGTTTGATTACAAGTGCATCTGCGATGATATAGCTATTAGTTTGAAAATGCATATGAATCCAAAGTATGTGTGCTTTCAGATAAGAGCATGCCATCCACACGATAGAGATAACTCCCACAAGAACTTCAGGATATTTACTCTACCTTACAAGATTAGATTATCAGCAGAGTACCTTGTGCAGTGATTGCAATATCCCCACGGCTGGACAAGACCGACTCCCCAGCCACCACAGCCTGAACATCTTTGTATGTGAGGGTTCCAAAGATCAGTATTTTGAGTGGTCGGCTGAACTGCAACAACGGTGGATGCTTGTGGCACAATAACTGGGTTCACAGAAGTAGGTGGCTCCCACTGTGTTGCCTGTGTCTTTGTGTTATAGTAGTATTTCTGGCCTAAAATAATGCACAAACCATATCAATGTGTCACCAAGAAAGTACTCCTTCCGTTGAGAAATATGTGGGGTTTTAGAAAGCACATAGACAAACTTCTCTAACTTTGACTACTAACACATCTATCAAAATGGCAGTAATAGATCTGTCACAAAATTATTTTCATGACATGACAACTTATAATATCATACTGTGTATTCATATGAAAAGGAAAAGTTATTCAAATAGCATCATATATTGTTGACGAGCATGATTTAAGCCACAGGTGTTTCTCTGGCCAAATGACGGTTGAATTTTACTTAAGCTGCATATTATATGTAACAAGTCAGCTTGAAATTTATAAAATTTGTGTCTTAACTTGTTTTCGTCCTTGGAATAGCAGAAGATTTGTTTTGGAATATTCCAAGAGTTCAGAGACAAAACAGTCACATATTTCATTCTAACAAATATGTTGAACTAAAACTACGACAAGTATTTTGGAACGGAGGGAGTGGTTAATACAATAATAATAATAATAATACAACACCTGTTGATTTGTCAAGTGCCTCCTCCCAATTTTCTGGCAATGATGGAGCAGCTTGATGCTGCACGGTATTCACGGTACCACCGGGACGATCCCATTGGGTTACTCCGGTGCTTTGGTTGTAGAAATAAGAAGCACCAGTCGTTGGATCCTTCGTCTCGGCCTAAAATAAAATAAGTTAATGCAGGGGAAAGAACTGTTGCTACTATCAACTCACCATAGATATAGCAAATATACAGCACAGCTGTTGAAAGATACCACATATACTTGCATGTCGAGGTTAGCAAATGAGAAGTAATAAACTGATGTCTCCAGATACACGTTTGTTAAATAACAAATGTACTGTAAATTGACCGAGAAAATTAGGGAGGCTATGCGCATCAGCTAGAAAAATTATTAACCACCTCACAGGAACATGTATGTACAAGAAAAGATTAGCATATACTCACCCAACCAGGAGGCAAATCTTGGGCAGATTTGTTGTGGCCTTCTTGAGAATTTGCCTGGAATCAGTGGTACAAGCACAAAGTAAATGCATGAGATAAGGATCAACTTGTGCATTTGGATTCTCAGAAGAGAAGTTTATACTGCTTAATACCAAAGACAGAAGGCAAGTTTTTATGTGTTTCAATAGACCAATAAGAGAAAAATATCACTGTTGGTACAAAATAGCAAATTTCCAATAAATTTTTTGAATTCATTTATAGGTGGCAGTGTAGTCAGAATATTTTTATTTGCCACATAACTTTGGTATTTCTATGTCTTTACATTTTCTCTCCATCTAAGTGACTCATGCACACAGACCCAACATGACATCAATTGTTTTCTGTCTATAATTGAATAATACTAAGATGGTGCTAGTACTAGTTCGAGGTTTTTCCATCTGACAGCATTCAGTTTGTAACATCCATGCATCCTTTCTACCAGAAAGAGAAGGAAAGTAAATGTAACATAAAGAAAAAGTTACGATTGTAAGTTACATTTTGTTTAGCCATGATGTTATCATTTGCTTCCTTGTCTTTAAGAATTCCCCTTGCTTTTAACCTCTGCTTCAGAAACTCGGGGAGACCGTCATCACCTTCTGCTTTCTCAGCATAATCTTTTGGTTTATCTAAAGGAAAAAAACATTATTTGGCATAGTTGAAAGCAGCAGGTAATATAGAGAAAAGAGGCATGTAATACCACTAAACAGTGAGTAACTCAGAAAGAGGTGGCATACTCATTTGAGCACTTGACAAATTTCCAGCATAATAAGCACCACCTCCTGGTACACCATAGCCATTGCCAATCTCAACATTGCCTGTGAGCATGCTTAATCATCAGCTTTAGCAAAGAGCTGCCTCACTTTGACAATGTAACCAACAATGTGTTATACAGAACAGGTACGTAACATAAGGAAATGACACCAAAATGTTAACACAAAATAAAACTGAGACTAATTCTCGATAGAATTAAAAATACTAATCACTGGATTAAAGAGGTACTTACACACTTTAGAAGTGTGAAACTGAAAAGAAGAGGAGAATAAAAATAGACAAATAGAGTATTAATATGGAAGAATAATGACCATTATCTGGATGAAGTGACTTTCCCCTTTTATTTGCCATCTCTGCACGATGGTCAACCGTCATCTTCAGCAAGTGTTCCTAAATAATCAAGATAACAAAGCTGAACTAACTAAAGAAATTCAAATTTCAATGAAGACCAAATTTAGGAGAAAATGACACAAAAAAAGGATTATAAATTACTCACCTTCAGTGCATTAGGGTCGCGCCGGCTCGAAAGTATGTCTTCCCCATATTCTGCGGGGTCGTTTGTTGATTTTGCTTGCCTAAATGAAAATGTGCACAGAAAACAGCTTCGTCAAGCAGCGGCGGACAAGCAGCACAGAAGGAAACGGTGGAGAAACAAACCTTTGATTTTGTATTACTTGCTGCGTCTCAATGTCCTGGTTATCATATAGACAGCCAAACAGCCAGTTAAAAACAGAAACGTAAGTGCAGGTACAGTCTAGTTCTTCTGGAGGATATATGAATACCTGTTCGTGAAGAACAGCCTCTTGCACAGCAGATTCGATGTTTGCCGCACTTCCATTGTGGTTAGCAACCACATGAGCGCTCTGATGGCCATTGAGATCTGGTTGTCCATTCCCAGCTTCTGCGGTAACACTAGGAGTACTTTGAGCGGGAGCAAAAGGCATGTTAGGCTGTGTAGCATAGAAGGGGCCTGCTGTATTTTGATTGCTGCCATTATTGGGTCTGGTGTCGTATGGTGTTGGATAAGCATGTCGATGTGGACTAGGATGAAAATGTTGTGTTGCATAGTACATGTTTGCTCCATTTTGATTGTTACCACCATTGGGTCTGGTATCATATGGTGCTGGATAAGCATGTGGGCGTGGGGTAGGTTGAAATTGTGGAGGATGCTGAAATTGTGGAGGAGGATTTGGAGGTGGCGGCTGCCATGCTCCAACACCAGGAGGTAATGGCTGACTCTGAGAGTTGTCCATCGGTACGCAGCAGGTAAAGTTGATGCGTGACTTCCCAAATCCCCACCAGCTTAAGTTCGCTAAACAGATCTGCAACACAATGCAATCAGTGTAGCAACATCAGCACACAATTAGCTTCACAGCAATTGCCATTTGGTATTGAAATCGAACTCATGTGTTTCTATGGACCCATACAATCCTAATGTAAATGTAGGAGTATACAATTAGAGAGTGTTCAGTTCATGTACTGACACTGTCAGGCCTATCGCAAGCTTGCTTCACTGCATAATTTCTTTACATCTTTGATTTACTTTTTATCCGTGCACATTGAAACCTATGAACAGAAACCGCACCTGCGCCGATATCACCACGTCTAAGTTACTATTAATCTGTCCCAAAACATAACCCTAACACCCAAATTCACGAAGATGCAGAGAAAATCAACAGGGCTGTTAGGCTTGTCACCACACCTAATTATATGATGACGATACCAAACGCAATAATCAGATATTAGAGCCCAAAACCGCCTCTGTAGGATGCCTGCGCGTCTTTGAGCGCCTGGAGCTCGTAGCTAGGGCGCAACTACACGATTCCCAGCGGTCAAAGTGTTGGAAGGTTCGAGTAAACACGGAGATCGAACGGGCGAGGAGGAGGGAAGGGGAGAGGGCGTACCTTTTCACCGGCGAACTGCGCGGCGGCCGCGTGCCTCCGGTGCCGAGCGGGCAACGGCCGGCGGTGGGGGAGGGATAGAAGGGCACGACGGGTCGGGTGTTGTTCCTGCCGCGAGCCGGTAGCCGGTAGACGGTTCCCTACGGTTTTCTCTGCCGTCAGATCACGGCCGCTGCTTGGTTCAACGGCCAAGATGGCTTAGCGTTTGCGAGGTAAGAGCATCTCTAGCAGATCTTGTATAACTATGGTGAAGTGCATTTTTCCGGCAGTTTTATGAGATGGCCCAAAAAGACGGCTCGAGCAGGTCCGCTAAAAAAGAAACCCGGCCCGTAAATTGTTTGTGGAAGGCACACAAACCGCCCGCGGTTTCGGTATATATACCGGATCCGGAACGATTTAGGGTTCACATCCCGCTTTTCCACCATCTGCCTCCGCCGCGATTCCCCTACTTCGACAAAAACTCCAGCTGTGATTTGCGCCGCGTTTAACCATCGAAAGTTGCTGGAGATGGCGTCAACGGGTGCCGAGCGTGGTGGCCGTGAGGGGTTCGGAAGGCTCGGCGGTGACCCGTCCCACAAGCGACGCAAATGATGCGAAGGACGGGAGCTCCTCCCTCTGCCCGCCGGTGGACGAACGACGGAGGGAGCAGGCACGGACCCGTGGCGCCCACTCCCGCAGCACCGACACTTGGGCGTGGGAGAATTTCAATCGCCTCAACCGCATCTTCTCCCCCGTGCTCAAGCGTCTCCGGGAAGCGGAGAAGGCGTGGTGGGAGGCCAAGGAGGTCGCCGCCGCCGGAGACGAAGCTGCGACCACGTGCATGATACGTCTCCAACGTATCTATAATTTTTTATTGTTTCATGCTATTACATTATCTGTTTTGGATGTTTAATGGGCTTTAATATGCACTTTTATATTATTTTGGGGACTAACCTATTAATCGGAGGCCCAGTGCCAATTTCTGTTTTTTTGCCTATTTTAGTATTTCGTAGAAAATGAATATCAAACGAAATCCAAATGAAACGAAACCTTCGCGAGGATCTTTCTTGGAACAAACGCAAACCAGGAGACTTGGAATGGAAGTCTGGAACTCCGCGAAGCTTCCACGAGGCAGGAGGGCGCGCCCAGGAGGGTAGGCGCGCCCCCCACCCTCGTGGGCCCCACGGAGCTCCACCGACGCACTTCTTCCACCTATATATATTCTTATACCCTAAAAACATCGGGGGGGGCACGAAACCACTTTTCCACCGCCGCAACCTTCCGTACCCGTTAGATCCCATCTGGGGCCTTTTTCGGTGATCTGCCAGAGGGGGATTCGATCATGGAGGGCTTCTACATCAACAACATAGCCTCTCCGATGATGTGTGAGTAGTTTACCACAGACCTTCGGGTCCATAGTTATTAGCTAGATGGCTTCTTCTCTCTCTTTAGTTCTCAATACAAAGTTCTCCTCGATGTTCTTAGAGATCTATTCAATGTAATACTTTTTGCGGTGTGTTTGCCGAGATCCGATGTATTGTGGATTTATGATCAAGTTTATCTATGAACAATATTTGGTTCTTCTCTGGATTCGTATATGCATGATTTGATATCTTTGCAAGTCTCTTCGAATTGTCGGTTTAGTTTGGCCTACTAGATTGATCTTTCTTGCAATGGGAGAAGTTCTTAGCTTTGGGTTCAATCTTGCGGTGTACTTTCCCAGTGACAATAGGGGCAGCAATGCACGTATTGTATTATTGCCATCGAGGATAAAAAGATGGGGTTTATATCATATTGCTTGAGTTTATCCCTCTACATCATGTCATCTTGCCTAAAGCGTTACTCTGTTCTTATAAACTTAATACTCTAGATGCATGCTGGATAGCGGTCGATGTGTGGAGTAATAGTAGTAGATGCAGAATCGTTTCGGTCTACTTAACACGGACATGATGCCTATATTTTATAATCATTGCCTAGGTATTCTCATAACTATGTGCTCTTTTATCAATTGCTCGGCAGTAATTTGTTCACCCACCGTAATACTTGTTATCATGAGAGAAGCCACTAGTGAAACCTATGGCCCCCGGGTCTCTTTCCTATTATATTGCATCTCTTTTATTTACATTGCATCTTGTTACTATTTTGTTATCTATACAACAAAAATATCAAAGATATTTACCTTACTACCTTTATCATATCTCACTTTCGCAAGTGACCATGAAGGGATTGACAACCCCTTTATCGCGTTGGTTGCGAGGTTCTTGATTGTTTGTGCAGGTACTAGGTGACTTGCGTGTTATTTCCTACTGGATTGATACCTTGGTTCTCAAAACCTGAGGGAAATACCTACGCTACTTTGTTGCATCACCCTTTCCTCTTCAAGGGAAAACCAACGCATGCTCAAGATGTAGCAAGAAGGATTTCTGGCGCTGTTGTCGGGGAGATCTACGCTCAAGTCAAGACATACCAAGTACCCATCATAAACTCTTCTCCCTCGCATTACATTATTTGGCATTTTCCTCTCGTTTTCCTATCCCCCACTTCATCCTTGTCATTTTATTCGCCCTTTTCCGTTCGCCTCTTTTCGCTTGCCTCTTGTGTGCCTGTTTGCCCTGATGGTCTTGCCTAAAAGCGTTGATCCTCACCTTAGAAGGTTGAAAGAAATGGAGAACAACGTTAGAAGCTTTATGTCTTTGCAATTTGAGCATAATAATTTCTTCAGAAACGAGCTTAAAGAACAAAAAAATTATGGAGTACATGAATAAAGAGTTCGATGATATGTCTAAAGAATTTTATGGCTTGAAATCTCGGTTTGCTCATCTTGAAAATTTAGTAGGTCAAATTTCGGATAAGCAAGCCACCTTAGTTAATAAGATGGCCGCTAAACTCGAGGATCTACATGATAATAATGATGAAGATCTAAAAGTGATTGATGTGTCTCATATTAAATCTTTGCTTTTCAATATGAATCTTGATAAAGATGAGACTGGAGATGAGTCAACTTTAGTTAAAAGGTGTCCCAATGATTCAGAGTTTTTAGATCTTGATAATAAAAGTGGGATTGGAGAGGTCAAAACTTTACTTAGTGATGAACCCAGTATTTTAGATTTCAAGGAATTTAATTATGATAATTATTCTTTGATAGATTGTATTTCCTTGTTGCAATCCGTGTTAAATTCTCCTCATGCTTATGATCAAAATAAAGCTTTTACTAAACATATTGTTGATGCTTTAATGCAATCTTATGAAGAAAATCTTGAACTAGAAGTTTCTATCCCTAGAAAACATTATGATGAGTGGGAACCTACTATTAAAATTAAGATTAAATATTATGAATGCTATGCTTTGTGTGATTTGGGTGCTAGTGTTTCCACGATTCCCAAAACTTTGTGTGATGTGTTAGGTTTCCGCGAATTTGATGATTGTTCTTTAAATTTGCACCTTGCAGATTCCACCATTAAGAAACCGATGACCCACAAGTATGGGGGATCTATCGTAGTCCTTTCGATAAGTAAGAGTGTCGAACCCAATGAGGAGCAGAAGGAAATGATAAGCAGTTTTCAGTAAGGTATTCTCTGCAAGCACTAAAATTATCGGTAACAAATAGTTTTGTGATAAGGTAATTTGTAACAAGTAACATGTAATAAAAGTAAATAAGGTGCAGCAAGATGGCCCAATCCTTTTTGTAGCAAAGGACAAGCCTGGACAAACTCTTATATAAAGGAAAGCACTCCCGAGGACACAGGGAATTATCGTCAAGCTAGTTTTCATCACGCTCATATGATTCGCGTTTGGTACTTTGATAATTTGATATGTGGGTGGACCGGTGATACGTCTCCAACGTATATATAATTTTTGGTTGCTCCATGCTATATTATCTACTGTTTTGGGCATTATCGGGCTTTATTATCCACTTTTATGTATTACTTTCGGGACTAACCTATTAACCGGAGGCCTAGCCCAGATTTGCTGTTTTATGCCTATTTCAGTGTTTCGAAGAAAAGGAATATCAAACGGAGTCGAAACGGAACGAAATCAACTGGAGAAGTTATTTTTGGAAGAAAACCTACCGGATAGACTTGGACCCTACGTCAAAAGATGAAGGAGGAGCTCACGAGGGTAGGGGCGCGCCCCCTGCCTCGTAGCCCCCCCTTCGGTCCACCGATGTACTCCTTTCACCCATATATATCTACGTAACCTAAAACTTCCAGAACAGAGAATAGATCGGGAGTTCCGCCGCCAGAAGCCTCCGTAGCCACCGAAAACCAATCTAGACCCGTTCCGGCACCCTGCCGGAGGGGCTAATCCTTCCCCGGTGGCCATCTTCATCATCCCGGCGCTCTCCATGACGAGGAGGGAGTAGTTCTCCCTCGGGGCTGAGGGTATGTACCAATAGCTATGTGTTTGATCTCTCTCTCTCGTGTTCTTGAGGTGATACGATCTTGATGTATCGCGAGCTTTGCTATTATAGTTGGATCCTATGTTTCTCCTCCCCCTCTTCTCTCTTGTAATGAATTGACTTTCCCCTTTGAAGTAATCTTATCGGATTGAGTCTTTAAAGATTTGAGAACACTTGATGTATGTCTTGGTGATCAACTTGCGGGTTTCGTGACATTGGGAACCTATGCATAGGGGTTGGCACACGTTTTCGTCGTGATTCTCCGGTAGGAACTTTGGGGCACTCTTTGAGGTCCTTTGTGTTGGTTGAATAGATGAATCTGAGATTGTGTGATGCATATCGTATAATCATACCCACTGATACTTGAGATGACATTGGAGTATCTAGGTGACATTAGGGTTTTGGTTGGTTTGTGTCTTAAGGTGTTATTCTAGTACGAACTCTAGGGCTATTTGTGACACCTATAGGAATAGCCCAACGGATTGATTGGAAAGAATAACCTTGAGGTGGTTTCGTACCCTACCATAATCTCTTCGTTCGTTCTCCGCTATTAGTGACTTTGGAGTGACTCTTTGTTGCATGTTGAGGGATAGTTATGTGATCCAATTATGTTAGTATTGTTGAGGGAACTTACACTAGTGAAAGTATGAACCCTAGGCCTTATTTCCTATCATTGCAATACCGTTTACGCTCACTTTTATCATTAGTTACCTTGCTGTTTTTATAATTTCAGATTACAAATACCTTTATCTACTATCCATATTGCACTTGTATCACCATCTCTTCGCCAAACTAGTGCACCTATACAATTTACCATTGTATTGGGTGTGTTGGGGACACAAGAGACTCTTTGTTATTTGGTTGCAGGGTTGCTTGAGAGAGACCATCTTCATCCTACGCCTCCTACGGATTGATAAACCTTAGGTCATTCACTTGAGGGAAATTTGCTACTGTCCTACAAACCTCTGCACTTGGAGGCCCAACAACGTCCACAAGAAGAAGGTTGTGTAGTACTCCCTCCGTTCCGAATTACTTGTCTCGGATTTGTCTAGATACAGATGTATCTAGACTCATTTTAATGCTAGATACATCCGTATCTAGACAAATCTAATACAAGTAATTTGGAACGGAGGGAGTAGACATCAAGCTCTTTTCTGGCGCCGTTACCGGGGAGGCAAGGAAAGCGGCACTAACACACCCCGTCAACTAAGCTCTTTTCTGGCGCCGTTGCTGGGGAGGTTAGCGCTTGAAGGTATATCTTTAGATCTTGCAATCGAGTCTTTTAATTTCTTGTTTTATCACTAGTTTAGTTTATAAAAGAAAACTATAAAAAATGGAATTGAGTTTGTATCATACACTTCACCTTTTTAATATCTTTCGTGAGTATGATGGAAAGGATAATTGTGTTCAAGTGCTAGAAGAAGAAATCTATAAAATGTTTGGCACTAAATATTTGAATGATGAGCATGATTGCAATGTTGTTAGTATGAATTCCTTGAATATCCATGATGCTAATGATATGCAAAGCCACAAGCTTGGGGAAGCAATGTTTGATGAAGATGATATTTTTTGCCCCCCAAGCTTTGATGAGCTAATTTACTATGATGAAAGCATGCCTCCTATCTATGATGATTATTGTGATGACACGTATGCTTTAAAGAATAATGATAACCATGAAACTTGTCATCTTGATCTTATTTTTCAATCACATGATAATTATTTTGTTGAGTTTGCTCCCACTATTATTCATGAGAAGAATTTTGCTTATGTGGAGAGTAGTAAATTTTGCATGCTTGTAGATCATGAAAAGAATGCTTTAGGTGCTGGTTATATTGTTGAATTCATTCACGATGCTACTGAAAATTATTACGAAGGAGGAACATATGCTTGTAGGAATTGCAATAATATCAAGTTTCATCTCTATGTGCTTAAAATTTTGAAGTTATGCTTGTTTTACCTTCCTATGCAAGTTGGTTCTTGTTCCCACAAGTTGTTTGCTCACAAAATCCCTATGCATAGGAAGTGGGTTAGACTTAAATGTGCTAGTAATATTCTTCATGATGCTCTCTTTATGTTACAATTCTTATCCTTTATGTGAGCATCATTGTCATTATCATGCCTAGCTAGGGGCGTTAAACGATAGCGCTTGTTGGGAGGCAACCCAATTTTATTTTTGTTCCTTGCCTTTTGCTCCTGTTTAGTAATAAATAATTCATCTAGCCTCTGTTTAGATGTGGTTTTATACTTTTAATTAGTGTTTGTGCCAAGTAGAACCTTTGGGAAGACTTGGGGGAAGTCTTTGTGATCATGTTGTAAAAAACAAAAACTTTAGCGCTCACGAGAATTGCTGCCATTTTTTTTATTGGAGAGTTCTATTTAGTTAATTCTTTTTGCATATGATTAATAGATAAATTCCTCAGGTCCAGCAATTTATTTGAGAATTTTATGAGTTCCAGAAGTTTGCGTTAGTTACAAATTACTACAGACTGTTCTGTTTTTGACAGATTCTGTTTTTTGTGTGTTGATTGCTTATTTTGATGAATCTATGGCTAGTAAAATAGTTTATAAACCATAGAGAAGTTGGAATACAGTAGGTTTAACACCAATATAAATAAACAATGAGTTCGTTACAATACCTTGAAGTGGTGATTTATTTTCTTATACTAACGGAGCTCACGAGTTTTTTACTTTAAGTTTTGTGTTGTGAAGTTTTCAAGTTTTGGGTAAGGATTCGATGGACTATGGAATAAGGAGTGGCAAGAGCCTAAGCTTGGGGATGCCCCAGAAGGCATCCACTCTTTCGTCTTCGTTCATCGGTAACTTTACTTGGAGCTATATTTTTATTCGCCACATGATATGTGTTTTGCTTGGAGCGTCATGTCATTTTCTTTAGTTTTGCTTGTTGTTTGAATAAAATACCAAGATCTGAAATTATTAAATGTTAGAGAGTCTTCACATAGTTGCATAATTATCCAACTACTCATTGATCTTCACTTATATCTTTCGGAGTAGTTTGTCATTTGCTCTAGTGCTTCACTTATACCTTTTAGAGCATGGTGGTAGTTATATTTTGAAGAAATAGATGAACTCTCATGCTTCATTTAGATTATTTTGAGAGTCTCAAATAGCATGGTAATTTGCTTAAAATCCTAATATGCTAGGTATTCAAGAATAATAAAATTCTCTTATGAGTGTGTTGAATACTAAGAGAAGTTTGATGCTTGATGATTGTTTTGAGATATGGAGGTAATAATATCAAAGTCGTGCTAGTTGAGTAGTTGTGAAATTGAGAAATACTTGTGTTGAAGTTTGCAAGTCCCGTAGCATGCACGTATGGTAAACGTTATGTAACAAATTTGAAACATGATGTGTTATTTGATTGTCCTCCTTATGAGTGGCGGTCGGGGACGAGCGATGGTCTTTTCCTACCAATCTATCCCCCTAGGAGCATGCGCGTAGTGCCGAGGTTTTTGATGACTTGTAGATTTTTGCAATAAGTATATGAGTTCTTTATGACTAATGTTGAGTCCATGGATTATACGCACTCTCACCCTTCCATCATTGCTAGCCTCTTCGGTACTGTGAATTGCCCTTTCTCACATTGAGAGTTGGCGCAAACTTCGCCGGTGCATCCAAACCCCGTGATATGATACGCTCTTTCACACATAAACCTCCTTATATCTTCCTCAAAACAGCCACCATACCTACCTATTATGGCATTTCCATAGCCATTCCGAGATATATTGCTATGCAACTTTCCATAATTCCTCTCATCATGACACATTCATCATTGTCATATTGCTAGCATGATCATGTAGTTGACATAGTATTTGTGGCAAAGCCACCGTTCATAATTCTTTCATACTTGTCACTCATGAATCATTGCATATCCTGGTACACCGCCGGAGGCATTCATATAGAGTCATCTTTGTTCTAGTATCGAGTTGTAATTCTTGAGTTGTAAGTAAATAGAAGTGTGATGATCATCATTAATAGAGCATTGTCCCAAATAAAAAAAAGAAAGGCCAAAAAAAGGAAAGGCCAAATAAAAAATAAAATAAAAAAGGGACAATGCTACTATCCTTTTTCCACACTTGTGCTTCAAAGTAGCACCATGATCTTCATGATAGAGAGTCTCTTATGTTGTCACTTTCATATACTAGTGGGAATTTTACATTATAGAACTTGGCTTGTATATTCAACAATGGGCCTCCTCAAGTGCCCTAGGTCTTCGTGAGCAAGCAAGTTGAATGCACACCCGCTAGTTTATTTTGTTGAGCTTTAATACACTTATAGCTCTAGTGCATCTGTTGCATGGCAATCCCTACTCACTCACATCGTTATCTATCGATGGGTGATACGTCTCCAACGTATCTACTTTTCCAAACACTTTTGCCCTTGTTTTGGACTCTAACTTGCATGATTTGAACGGAACTAACCCGGACTGACGTTGTTTTCAGCAGAATTACCATGGTGTTATTTATGTGCAGGAGCAAACGTTCTCGGAATGACCTGAAACTTCACTGAGACACTTTTCAGAAAATAAGAAAAATACCTGTCAAAGATGAAGGCCAGGGGGGACACCACCTTGCCACGAGGGTGGGGGGCGCGCCCCCTGTTGCCTCTCCGACTCCAACTCCACCTCCATATATTGAGTTTCGGGGAGAAAAAAATCAGGGAGAAGAAATCATTGCGTTTTATGATACGGAGCCGCCACCAAGCCCTAAAACCTCCCGGGAGGGCTGATCTGGAGTCCGTTCGGGGCTCCGGAGAGGGGAATTCGTCGCCATCGTCATCATCAACCATCCTCCATCACCAATTTCATGATGCTCACCGCCGTGCGTGAGTAATTCCATCATAGGCTTGCTGGACGGTGATGGGTTGGATGGGATCTATCATGTAATCGAGTTAGTTTTGTTAGGGATTGATCCCTAGTGTCCACTATGTTCTGAGATTGATGTTGCTATGACTTTGCTATGCTTAATGCTTGTCACTAGGGCCCGGGTGCCATGATTTCAGATCTGAACTATTATGTTTTCATCAATATATGAGTGTTCTTGATCCTATCCTGCAAGTCTATAGTCACCTATTATGTGTTATGATCCGTTAACCCCGAAGTGACAATAACCGGATACTTACCGGTGATGACCGTAGTTTGAGGAGTTCATGTATTCACTATGTGTTAATGCTTTGTTCTGGTTCTCTATTAAAAGGAGGCCTTAATATCCCTTAGTTTCCGTAAGGACCCCGCTGCCACGGGAGGGTAGGACAAAAGATGTCATGCAAGTTCTTTTCCATAAGCACGTATGACTATGTTCGGAATACATGCCTACATTATATCAATGAATTGGAGCTAGTTTTGTGTCACCCTAGGTTATTACTGTTACATGATGAACCGCATCCGGCATAATTCTCCATCACCGATCCATTGCCTACGAGCTTTCCATATATTATTCTTCGCTTATTTACTTTTCCGTTGCTATTGCTATCATCACTACAAAATGCCAAAAACATTGCTTTTACTACCGTTACCTTTTGTAACTGTTATCACTACTATCATATTACTTTGCTACTAAACACTTTGCTGCAGATATTAAGTTTCCAGGGTGTGGTTGAATTGACAACTCAGCTGCTAATACTTGATAATATTCTTTGGCTCCCTTTGTGTCGAATCAATAAATTTGGGTTGAATACTCTACCCTCGAAAACTGTTGCGATCCCCTATACTTGTGGGTTATCAAGACTATTTTCTGGCGCCGTTGCCGAGCATAGCTCTATTCTTTGAGTCACTTGGGATTTATATCTGCTTATCATTATGAAGAACTTGAAAGATCCAAGAACCAAGATTTATCCCTCAACTACGAGGGGAGGTAAGGAACTGCCATCTAGCTCTGCACTTGATTCACCTTCTGTTATGAGTAAGTTTGCGACACCAACAGCTGCTTCTGCTATTCGTTCTGATATGTCGCATGTTATTGATGATGCCACTTCTGCTATGCATGATACTTATGATGAAACTACCTCTATGCCTGCTACTACTATGCCACTTAGTGATTTTCTTGATGAACAACTTACTAGAGCTAGAGAAATTGAAAATATTGAATCTGATGATACTGATGAGAGTGATGATGAAGAACCACTTGCTATTCCTAAGTGTTATGTTTTTGATCAAGATGCTTCTTTAGCCATTTTAGCTTGCAGAAATAGAACTAAACTAAAAAAATTATTAGCTAAATGGAGTAAGCAATCTCTAAATGCTAGAATGAAACCTGACCCTGCTTTTGCTACTTCACCTATCTTTGTTACTGATAAGGATTATGAATTCTGTGTTGATCCTGATATAATTACCTTGGTTGAATCTGATCGTTTTCATGGTTATGAATCTGAAACTGTTGTGGCACACCTTACTAAATTGAATGATATAGCCACCCTATTCACTAAAGATGAGAGAACTCGTTACTTTTATATCCTTAAAATATTTCCGTTCTCATTAAAGGGTGATGCTAAGATATGGTTTAATTCTCTTGATCCTGGTTGTGTGCGTAGTCCCCAGGATATGATTTATTACTTCTCTGCTAAATATTTCCCTGCTCATAAGAAACAAGCTGCTTTAAGGGATATATATAATTTCATGCAAATTGAAGAAGAGAGTCTCCCATAAGCTTGGGGGAGGCTTCTCCAATTACTTAATGCTTTGCCTGATCATCCTCTTAAGAAAAATGAAATACTTGATATCTTAATGGACTAACCGATGCCTCCAGAGATTACCTGGATAGTTGTGCTGGTTCTGTTTTCAGGGAAAGAACACCGGATGAAGCTGAAATTCTATTGAATAATATGTTGACAAATGAAAATAATTGGACACCTCCGGAGCCAATTCCTGAGCCTATTCCTAAACCAACTCCGAAGAAGAGGGGTATTCTATTTCTCAGTCCTAAAGATATGCAAGAGGCAAAGAAATCTATGAAAGAAAAAGGTATTAAAGCGGAATATGTTAAGAATTTACCTCCTATTGAAGAAATACATGATCTTAATTTACCGCCTGTTGAAGAAACATATAATCTTAATCCTTTACCTATTGAAGAAACTCATGGTCTTGATAACCCGACACAGGTAGTAAAGGTAAATTCTCTCTATAGATATGATAAAGTTGTAATCCCATTTACTAAACTTGCTAGCCCATGCTTAGATGAGTTTGATAAATTTATGGCTAAGCAAGAAGATTTTAATGCTTATTTTGGTAGACAATTGAAATACAATTCAAATATGCTTGAACACTTGGGTGATTATATGGCTAATGTTAAAGGTGAACTTAAACTTATTAGTAAACATGCTTCTATGGTTACCACTCAAGTAGAACAAGTACTTAAAGCTCAAAATGATTTGCTCAATGAATTGAATAGTAAAGATAATGATTATGCTGTTAGAGTGGCTACTAGAACTGATAGAATGACTCAGGAACCTTTGTATCCTGAAGGCCACCCTAGGAGAATTGAGCAAGATTCTCAGAGAAATAATATAGATGCACCTAGTTCTTCTAAAAAGAAGAAAAAGAAAAATGATAGGACTTTGCATGCTTCTAGTGATCCTATTGTTGAAACACCTGAGAATCCAAATGATATTTCTATTTCTAATGCTGAAACACAACCTGGTAATGAAACTGAAACTAGTGATAATGTTAATAATAATGTTCATGATGATGCTCAACCTAGTAATGCTAATGACATAGAAATTGAACCTGCTGTTGATCTTGATAACCCACAATCAAAGAATCAACGTTATGATAAGAAATATTTTGTTGCTAGGAAACATGGTAAAGAAAGAGAACCATGGGTTCAGAAACCCATGCCTTTTCCTCCCAAATCATCCAAGAAAAAGGATGATGAGGATTTTGAGCTCTTTGCTGAAATGATTAGACCTATCTTTTTGCGTATGCGATTAACTGATATGCTTAAAACAAATCCTTATGCTAAGTATATGAAAGATATTATTACAAATAAAAGAAAGATACCGGAAGCTGAAATTTCCACCATGCTTGCTAATTATACTTTTAAGGGTGGAATACCAAAGAAACTTGGAGATCCCGGTGTACCAACTATACCATGCTCCATTAAAAGAAATTATGTTAAAACTGCTTTATGTGATCTTGGAGCCGGTGTTAGTGTTATGCCTCTCTCTTTATATCGTAGACTTGATTTGAATAAGTTGACACCTACTGAAATATCTTTGCAAATGGCTGATAAATCAACTACTATACCTGTCGGTCTTTGTGAGGATGTGCCTGTTGTAGTTGCAAACATTACTATTTTAACGGACTTTGTTATTCTTGATATTCCCGAGGGTGGTAGTGTGTCTATTATTCTTGGAAGACCCTTTTTGAATACTGCAGGGGCTGTTATTGATTGCACTAAAGGCAATGCCACTTTTCATGTTAATGGTAACGAGCATACGGTACACTTTCCGAGGAAACAACCTCAAGTTCATAGTATCAACTTTATTGGAAAAATCCCATCGATTATATTTGGAGGTTTTGAATTTCCTCTCCCTACTACCAAGAAGAAATATGATATTCTTATTATTAGGGATGTGCATATCCCCGTTGAGGTAACATAGTGTTATTCGAGATTTCTCCGATTCCATGTTATTCGGAATGAGTTCGTTAACAAGACTTGATCAACCTTGTTAGTGGATTCCTTTTGATGACCATGAGATGGATGAAACTAGAAGGCACAACCTTTTGTACCCCACTTTTACTTTCTGTTATTTATATTAAATAAAATAAAAATAAATATTTGTCTGTCTGTTATTTGATTATCTGTGCAATATAAAAATACCTCGAAAATAAAAGTTCTCCAAATGCCCTGAAAATTAAATATGATTTTTTCTAGAATATTTGAGGATTTATGGAACTGAGAACACACCAGGGGGGCCAACCACCTGCCCACGAGGGTGGAGGGTGCGCCCCCTGCCTCATGGGCCCACGGTGGCCTCCTCCACTTATTCCTGCACCCACACACTCCTTCCTCCCACAAACATGAATATCCAGCTCAAGCACGAGTTCTAGCTCATCTTGCTGCCATTTTTGATCTCCTTGCTCAAAGCACCTCTCACAAAACTGCTTGGGGAGATTGTTCCTTCGTATGTGACTCCTCCATTGGTCCAATTAGTTTTTGTTTTAGTGCTTTATTCCTTGCAAATTTTTGCTGCTTAGGTGACCCTGTTCTTGAGCTTGCATGTCAAATTTATATGGTCAAAAGTAGTTTTGATGCATGATATAGGCTCTAGGCACTTGTAGGAGTAGTTGCTATCAATATTATTGAGTTTGATTTACTTTTATTTTGAAGTTACTAAAAAAATTCAGAATTTTTCAGAGGAACAAAAATGCTTAGGAAAATATCCCAAGGTTGTTCCTCAAGGAAGCAAGGACCCAGGCTTGCAACGCGTGATGCTGATGAAGAGCCACCAAGAGACGCTCCAGTGCGTCCTTATGAGTGGCCTTCTGAAAATTTTATGGATCGAGCGGGAATAAAAGAAGAATCCAACGCATATTTGCGTAACGCTGATCTCGTGAGCTTTGAGGAAGAGATGTGCAGTCAGTATCATAATCTCACTAGTTCCTTTGTGAGGAGGTTTGAATTTTCAACTTCACGTAATTCTCCAACTGTCCTATTTGATCTTTATGATAAATCTTATACCATGGACTTAGAGGATTTTACCACTGCATGCAAACTTCCACAATGGGGTAGTATAAGTGATCCTCGCAAATCTGAATTTATAGTTTTTCTTGCTAGCATAACTATGGGAGAATCTAGAGATATTACACAAGCTACCATAGGGAGCATTCACTTTCCTGCTATACATTATTTTGCTCTCTTCATAAGTAGATGCATTAATGGTAAAGATGAGGCATGTCACATGTGTGTCACTGATCTCAGCATTCTTAGGAGTGTTGTGTTAGGAGACCAATCTTATAATTTGGGAGCCATTGTTGCACGTAGGTTGCACCTTAATAGATATAATGGAGATTTCTTTGGAGGAATTTATGCAACCCGCCTAGCTAATTTCTTGGTATAGACATACGCGAAGATGATATTGAATTACCACCTGCTTACTTAGACTTTAATGCTATGGTTCATCACCAGTTTATTGAGAGGAATGAATCACCTCTCCAGTATCGACTAATCTTTGACAGACGCCGTGCTATCCATATTACTCTCCTTGCTCCTGCTTTCTTTGATTATCAGGCAAGAGGAGGATATACTATTACCAGAGAGGAGGCAGATGAGTACGAGAGGAGAGAGGAGGCCGCTTGTCGCCACGCTGCTGCTCAGCAGGCGATAGCTGCTACATCAAAGTACGACCCCAGCTACTATTATGAATATCAGCCAGGCCAGCCGTGGCCATAGACCAACTTAGGCCAAAAGCCTAAGCTTGGGGGAGTACGTATTTCTCACCAACATTACATTTATGTTCACACACTCATTGCTAGATGTCGGTGCTCATACTTTTTCATTGTATCATCCATGCTAGTTTATTTTCCTTTTTTTATGCTTTCTTCTTGTGTGTTTAATAAACCTTAAGAAAAACCAAAAAATATTTAGTTGTAGCTTTTAATTAGTTTACTTTCCATGCTTGTAGTAGTAATTAAAAAGAAAACCCAAAAAGATTTCCTGTTCTTCTTTTGCTTGTTGGGAGCTTTCCCGTGTAAATAGTTTTATTTCTTTTCTTTTCTTTGGGGGTCGATAGGAGAAGACCATGATTAAATTGTTGAAGTGGCTCTTATATGGATTATTGTTGATCTGACAAAAGAGCCCGCATTGCCTTGTCTTCTCCTGTTTATTGAATGCCTGCAGATTCCAGCTTAGTCCAATGCACGTGTACTATTATTATTATTCACATCGTTCGGTCGTGCAAGTGAAAGGCAATTATGACGATATATGATGGACTGACTGAGATGAGAAAAGCTGGTTGAGGGAGTCCTGGATTAGTGGGTATCCGTACAGCCAGATTATATCCTTTGGCCGGACTGTTGGACCATGAAGATACAAGATCGAAGACTTCATCCCGTGTCCGGATGGGACTCTCCTTGGCGTGGAAGGCAAGCTTGGCAATACGGATATGTAGATCTCCTTCCTTGTAACCGACTCTGTGTAACCCTAGCCAACTCCGGTGTCTATATAAACCGGAGGGTTTAGTCTGTAGGACAACAGACAATCATACCATAGGCTAGCTTCTAGGGTTTAGCCTCTCTGATCTCGTGGTAGATCAACTCTTGTACTACTCATATTATCAAGAATAATCAAGCAGGACATAGGGTTTTACCTCCATCAAGAGGGCCCGAACCTGGGTAAAACATCGTGTCCCCTACCTCCTGTTACCATCCGCCTTAGACGCACAGTTCGGGACCCCCTACCCGAGATCCGCCGGTTTTGACACCGACATTGGTGCTTTCATTGAGAGTTCCTCTATGTCGTCATCATTAGGCTTGATGGCTCCTTCGATCATCGATAGCGATGCAGTTCAGGGTGAGACTTTTCTCCCCGGACAGATCTTTGTATTCGGCGGCTTCGCACTGCGGGCCAACTCGGTTGGCCATCTGGAGCAGATCGAGAGCTACGCCCCTAGCCACCAGGTCAGGTTTGGAAGCTTAAATTACACGTCCGACATCCACGGATACTTGATCTTCGACGGATTCGATCCCCTGCCGAGTACGCCGCACGGTCACGATGAGCATGATTTAGCTCTACCATCGGACAGTGTGCAGGAGATCGCACCGGCAACCGCTCCGACCCTCAATCGGAGCCGATTGCGCCATCCACGGACAGGGGGATAGACCCCGCCACGGAGGCCGCATTCTCAGCGGCGATTGAGCCAAGTATCGACCTTACCCTTCACGAGAGCCGTGACGCCAAATTGCCGGATTCTTCCTCGGCCACGAACTCCGAACCGCCTGCGCCCGTGCCTATCGAATCCGATTGGGCGCCGATCATGGAGTTCACCTCCGCGGATATCTTTCGGCACTCGCCCTTCGGCGACATGTTGAACTCATTAAGGTCTCTCTCCCTGTCAGGAGAGTCCTGGCCGAACTATGTTCGGCAGGATTGGGATGCGGATGATGAAGAAATTCGCCGCCCACCCACCACCCACTTAGTAGCCACTGTCGATAATTTGATCAACATACTCGACTTCGACTCCGAAGACATTGAAAGTATGGATGATGATGTAGGAGACGAAGAGGAACCACTGCCCACAGGGCACTGGACAGCCACCTCATCATATGATATATACATGATGGACACACCCAAAGAAGGCAATGGCGACGGGACAGCGGAGGATGACCCCTCCAAGAAGCAACCCAAGCGCCGACGTCAGCGGCGCCGCTCTAAGTCTCGCCAAAGCAAAAGCGGTGACACCGGCACAGGAGATAATAGCACTCCGGACAATGCCGAAGACGACAACAGTCCCCTCCAGCAAGATTTAGAGCAGGAGGATGGAGAAGCTAGCCCTCCCGAGAGAGCGGCAGATGGAGAGGGGGAGGATGATAATTACATGCCTCCCTCCGAAGACGAGGCAAGCCTCGACGATGATGAATTTGTCGTGCCGGAGGATCCCGCCGAGCAAGAGCGCTTCAAGCGCCGACTTATAGCCATGGCAAATAGCCTTAAGAAAAAGCAGCAGCAGCTCCAAGCTGATCAAGATTTGCTAGCTAACAGATGGACTGAAGTCCTTGCGGCCGAGGAATATGAACTCGAACGCCCCTCCAAGAGTTACCCAAAGCGCAGGTTGCTCTGACTAGAGGAGGAAGCATTAAAACCTACATCTCCAGCATGTGACGCGGCTGATCGGCCACCTCATGGCCGTGACAGAGAGGCATTTCAGCCAAAAACTCAGCCCGCACCCCGACGCCATTCAAATAAAAATGACAAGGCACAGGGAAACACGCTAGGCCTGCGAGACGTATTGGAGGACAAAGCAAAACACTCAAGATGGATCTATGGATCACGAGGGCGCGCCACTACGCGAGACGATAACCGTCACGCCGGATACAGTAAAAGTAAATCCAGCCGGGCCGAACACAGCGGACAAGACTCATTCGAGCTGTGTCGCGACATAGCCCACTACAGAGGCGCCGCACACCCCATATGCTTCACAGACGAAGTAATGGATCACCAAATCCCAGAGGGTTTCAAACCTGTAAATATCGAATCATACGACGGCACAACAGATCCTGCGGTATGGATCGAGGACTTCCGCCTGCACATCCACATGGCCCGCGGTGACGATCTACACGCCATCAAATACCTCCCACTCAAGCTCAAAGGACCAGCTCGACATTGGCTCAATAGCCTACCAGCAGAATCCATTGGCTGTTGGGAAGATCTGGAAGCTGCATTCCTCGACAACTTCCAGGGCACTTATGTGCGACCACCAGATGCCGATGACTTGAGCCACATAATTCAGCAGCCAGAGGAATTGACCAGGCAATTCTGGACACAGTTCCTGACAAAGAAAAATCAAATCGTCGATTGTCTGGATGCAGAGGCCCTAGCAGCTTTTAAGCACAACATCCGCGACGAGTGGCTCGCCCGGCACCTTGGCCAGGAAAATCCAAAATCTATGGCAGCCCTCACGACACTCATGACCCGCTTTTGCACGGGAGAAGACAACTGGCTGGCTCGCAGCAATAACATATCAAAGAACCATGGTACTTCAGATACCAAGGATAGCAATGGCAGGTCACGTCGCAACAAAGATAAGCGTCGCGTCAATAGCGACAATACCGAGGATACAACAGTCAATGCCGGATTCAGAGGCTGTAAACCCGGTCAGCAGAAAAAGCCATTCAAAAGAAGCACTTTGGGCCCGTCCAGTTTGGACCGTATACTCGATCGCTCGTGCCAAATACATGGCACCCCGACAAGCCAGCCAACCACACCAACAGGGAATGTTGGGTGTTCAAGCAGGCTGGAAAGTTAAACACCAAAAACAAAGATAAGGGGCTACATAGCGATGACGAGGAGGAGCCCCGACAGCCTAACACCGGAGGGCAGAAGAGGTTCCCCCCACAAGTCCGGACGATGAACATGATATACGCAACCCACATCCCCAAGAGGGAGCGGAAGCGTGCGTTAAGGGATGTATATGCGTTGGAGCCAGTCACCCCAAAGTTCAACCCATGGTCCTCCTGTCCGATCACCTTCGATCGCAGGGACCATCCCACTAGTATCCGTCATGGCGGATTCGCCGCACTGGTCCTAGACCCAATCATCGACGGATTTCACCTCACCCGAGTCCTTATGGACGGCGGCAACAGCCTGAACCTGCTTTATCAGGACACAGTGCGCAAAATGGGTATAGACCCCTCAAGGATCAAACCCACAAAAATGACCTTCAAAGGCGTCATACCAGGTGTAGAGGCCCATTGCACAGGCTCAGTCACACTGGAAGTGGTCTTCGGATCCCCGGATAACTTCCGAAGCGAGGAGTTAATCTTCGATATAGTCCCGTTCCGCAGCGGCTATCATGCACTGCTCGGGCGAACCACATTTGCGAGATTCAACGCGGTACCGCACTATGCATATCTCAAGCTCAAGATGCCAGGACCTCAGGGGGTCATCACAGTCAATGGAAACACAGAGCGCTCTCTCCGCACGGAGGAGCACACTGCGGCCCTCGCAGCAGAAGCGCAAAGCAGCCTCTTAAGGCAATCCACCAGTCCGACGATTAAAGACCCGGACACCTTCAAGCACGCCCAGAGTAATCGGCAACAAGACCGCATGGCACGTTCCGAGCTCGCATAGCAATGCGGCCCCCACCCCATCCCAGCCAAACGGCGAAATCCGTGCCACACGTACATAATTACGCATTGAAAATACCTTGGGCATAGGTGGGGAGGGGGGCACGACTACGCCATGCCCCAAGATGCGGCTCAACCGCACTAGGGGTGAGGGAGTCCTGGATTAGGGGGTGTTCGGGTAGCCGGACTATACCTTCAGCCGGACTCGTGGACTATGAAGATACAAGATTGAAGACTTCATCCCGTGTCCGGATGGGACTTTCCTTGGCGTGGAAGGCAAGCTTGGCGATGCGGATATTCAAGATCTCCTACCCTTGTAACCGACTCTGTGTAACCCTAACCCTATCCGCTGTCTATATAAACCGGAGGGTTGTAGTCCGTAGGACAGAATCAACTCCATATACAACAATCATACCATAGGCTAGCTTCTAGGGTTTAGCCTCCTTGATCTCGTGGTAGATCTACTCTTGTACTACCCATATCATCAATATTAATCAAGCAGGAGTAGGGTATTACCTCCATCGAGAGGGCCCGAACCTGGGTAAAAACATAGTGTCCCTTGTCTCCTGTTACCATCCGGCCTTGACGCACAGTTCGGGACCCCCTACCCGAGATCCGCCGGTTTTGACACCGACATTGGTGCTTTCATTGAGAGTTCCTCTATGTCGTCGCCTTCAGGCCTGATGGCTCCTTCGATCATCAACAACGATGCGGTCCAGGGTGAGACTTTTCTCCCCGGACAGATCTTCGTCTTTGGTGGCTTCGCTCTGCGGGCCGATTCACTCGGCCACCTTGAGCAGATCGAAAGCTACGCCCCTGGCCATCAGGTCAGGTTTGGAAGCCTAAACTACACGGCCGACATCCGTGGGGACTTGATCTTCGACGGATTCGAGCCATAGCCAAGCGCGCCGCACTGTCTCGATGGGCATGATATAGCTCTGCCGCCGAACAGTGCTTTGGAGGCCGCACACGCACTGATTCCGACCATCGATTCGGAGCCTACTGTGCCGATCGAGGATCAGCGGTTGGACGCTGCCTCAGGGCCTGCGATCTCAGAGGCGATCAAGCCGAACTCCAGCCCCGCACTCTGCACGACCCGTGACTCCGAGGATCCGGATTCCTTCCCGGACTCCAACCCCCCGCGCTCCTGCCGATCGAATTCGATTGGGCGCCGATAATGGAGTTCACCGCCGCAGACATCTTTCAACATTCGCCTTCTGGCGACATCCTGAATTCTCTTAAGTCTCTCTCTTTATTAGGAGAGCCCTGGCCGGACTACGGTCAGCGAGGGTGGGATGCGGATGATGAGGAAATTCAAAGCCCACCCACCACCCACTTGGTAGCCACTGTCGACAATTTAAACGACGTGCTCAACTTCGACTCCGGAGACATCGACAACATGGATGACGATGCAGGAGATACCGATGAACCAACGCCCATAGGGCATTGGACAGCCACCTCATCTCATGATGTGTACATGGTGGATACCCCTAAAGGAAGCAACAACGAGGAAAAAGGGGATGGGACGGGAGACCAACTCCCCGAAAAGCAATCAAAGCGTCGGCGTAAACGCCGACCCAAGCCCCGCCTCGACAAAAACCCAGCCATAGAGCAGGACGAGCCGGTAAACGACGAGCAGGCCTTAGAGCAACCATCCGAACAGGGCAACACGGATAGAGAAACCGAACATCCCTCCTCCGGCGAAAATGGCATTCCGGACGACCTCACACCAGATAAACCTATGGAGCAGAAGAATCTCCACGAGAGGCTTGTTGCAACTGCACACAGCCTAAAAAAGCAGAAGCGGAAGCTGAAAACAGCGGAAGATGCACTCCGGATTAGATGGAGCAAAGTAATCAATACCGCAGATAAATACGGCGACAGTCGCCGCACTAAAAGCTATCCGAAAAGAAAGCTACTGCCTGAATTTGATGAAGAGGCCCTAGAGCCCTCGCATTCAAAAAATGAGAAAGCCACACGGTCGGATAGACGACCCCATAAAGCTGCAAGCGGCGCCGCACCTAAATTGGCATGCGACCCACTTAAGGATTCGCATCATGGCCCAGTCAGGTCCATTTATGGGCCAAGAAAGCAAGCTCTCGTAAGCAATGCAATAAAGCCATCATCAGAATCCGGCACACCCAAATACAGGGGCGCCGCACACCCTCTATGTTTCACCGATGAGGTCCTGGACTATGAATTTCCAGAGGGATTCAAACCCGTAAACATAGAGGCATATGATGGAACAACAGACCCTGGAGTCTGGATCGAGGATTATATCCTTCACATACACATGGCTAGAGAAGATGATCTCCACGCCATAAAATATTTACCCCTTAAGCTTAAAGGGCCGGCCCGGCATTGGCTTAAAAGCCTTCCCGAAAACACAATTGGAAGCTGGGAAGAGCTTGAGGATGCTTTCCGAGCAAACTTTCAAGGGACCTATGTCCGCCCTCCGGATGCAGACGATCTTAGTCACATAACTCAACAACCCGGAGAATCAACTCGGCAGTTCTGGAATAGATTCCTCACTAAAAAGAATCAGATAGTCGACTGTCCGGACGCCGAAGCCTTAGCAGCTTTCAGGCATATCGTCCGAGACGAATGGCTCGCCAGACACCTCGGCCAAGAAAAGCCAAGAACAATGGCCGCACTAACAAGCCTCATGACCCGCTTTTGTGCAGGGGAGGATAGCTGGTTGGCAAGGTGCAGCCCCAGCGACCCAAGTACATCCGAAACTAGGGATGGAAACGGAAAACCGCAACGCAACAAGGACCGTGGCTGGACTAAGGACAAAAGTCCGAAGAGCACGGCAGTCAATGCCGGATCCAAAGGCTCACGACAAAATCAGGCAAAATCGCCCCCATAGGATAACAGGGACGATCCATCCAACCTAAATAAAATCCTGGACATGATATGTCAGATACACAGTACTCTCGGGAAGCCTGCTAACCATACCCACAAAGACTGTTGGGTTTTCAAACAATCCGGCAGACTCAATGCCGAACACAAGGGGCTCGACACACCAAGAGAAGACGAGGACGAACCCCAAAAGTAGAGCACCAGGAAACAAAAGAACTTCCCACAAGAAGTAAAAATAGTGAACTTACTTCACATAACAAAACATGCGGCGCCCATGAAGGTACGCACCACATGGCCTATCCCCAAAGGGTCCCGCCACTGGTTGTCAAAACCAATCATCTTCGATCAGCTAGATTATTCTAGAAATATCAAGAATGCAGGCTGGACTACCTTGATACTCGATCCAATAATTGGCGGACTCCAGTTTTCAAATGTCCTTATGGACGGTGGCAGTGGACTAAACCTGATATATCAGGATAAAATCCATCACATGGGGATAAACCCAGCAAGAATCCGCCGCAGCAAAACCTCCTTTCAAGGAGTAATACCTGGTCCGGACACCCATTGTATGGGTTTTCTCCGGCTCGAAGTCATATTTGGCTCTGCCGATAAGTTCCGCCGCGAAAAGCTGACCTTCCATATCGTCCCGTTCTCAAGTCGCTATCAAGCACTACTGGGACGCGAAGCTTTCGCTCGCTTTAACGCAATACCGCATTATGCATCTCTTACGCTTAAGATGCCCGGTCCACGAGGCATCATCTCTTTGAAGGGGAAGCACTAAAGTGCGCCTCCTCAAGCGGCCTCACCGGCCAAAAATGGCCTCACCGGCCAAAAAAAACTTCGAAATAGGTCATTCAAGACCACGAACGCGGATAGACGAGTTTGGTGCAAAATCATCATTGATGCAGGCCTAGAGGCCACATACCCCCGCACTAGGGGCTCCATGCATATACAATACGAGACAATAAAGCTCAATTTTATATATTTTACTTTATACCTTGTTTATTTTAAACTTTTGTTCGACATGACCCGTTTTTCAACTCAGTTTCTCTCTTTTACAGATGAACGTCGTGCGGCGCCCGTCCAGGATACAACACAACGGAGACACAGGCGCAGACGTGCAGTAGGGACCCGTCCTAAAGGATTCTTTTTAGATTAAGACCCTGCGTAAACCTTTTTTACTGTCTCTTGTTGCTACACATCCCCTGGTTTTTTCTGATATAACTAAGGAGGAGGCTGGCGTCTTGGCATGTGGCCACGTCAGAATTTTTGCACGTACCTGGACACTAGGGGCTTTTTTAATAAAGAGTGTTGTTTCGCCCGCACTCATAAAGACCGAACACCTTAGGGAGTGTTCGGCGTCGCGAGTTTTGGCATTATATGCATCGGCTCCGAATCATGTCTTTGGTCAAATGTTGGGTTGCGCGGCTCCTGAGTTCGTCTACCTTACGTTCCGCTCTATTGGCTAAGGTAGCACCAGGAGAACTACTGCGATTGTGCCCCGGTTCGGCCGGGCGAGCACCTCAGTAGAGAAAGCCGAAAACTGACTGTCATGATGTAGCGTGAGACTGGTCAGCCACTCGATGACCTATCGGAATCTATCGGATTCCTCCGCTTTAACGAAGGGCCGCTTCCCGGTCAGGCACATACGCGCCCCGAACTCGGGCGAGCGCAATCGCCACCAAGGGGCTACCTAAATAGTCTCACTGTCAAGCTCCTATGGCTAAGTGAAAGTGTTAAAGCACTATAGTCCGGTTGCCTGGCCCGCTGCGCTATCACCTCCTTTGTAGGACCAAGACGTTGGGTTAAGTGTGAAAATGCGTCTTCTGCGAGCACCCCCGCACTATGTGCGTGGGGGCTGAAGCCAATGACTACCATCTTTTAGATTATATATATATATATATATATATCTTAAAACGGCCGCACAGGAGGTGTTCCCAATACTTGAAGGCACAAGTATAAAAAGGCCACTACAGTTTATCAAAATATCACTTTATAATTACATATGCTATAATAACATAGCATCTTTCGAGCACTGCGTCTCTATTACACGAGCGCCTTCAAGGACTTCCTGAAAGTAGTGCTCGGAGGGTACTCGGCTTTTGTACGAATCTCGGGACGCAACAATGGTGGTCTCCATCTCTGCCCAGTATGTCTTGACACGGGCAAGAGCCATCCTTGCGCCCTCTATGCATGCTGACCTCTTCATTGCATTAATACGCGGCACCGCGTCAAGGAATTGCTGCACCAAGCTGAAATAACTCTTCGGCTCTGATCTCCCCGGCCACAGATGACCCATGACGTACTTCATGGCAAGTCCGGACAACCTATTCAGTTCGGCCCATTGCGCCAAATGATCGTCCACTGCCAGTGGACGCTCTGGATTGTGAAACTGCGACCAGAAAAGCTTTTCTAGTTCGCGATCTTTCTGATCTCGAAAATGTTCGGTCGCATCAGCAGCACTCGCTACCAAATCCAGATAGGTATCCTCCACACTCCACATCCAGTCCAACGGAGCAAACTTCGGATCGCAAAATTTCCTTCGCAGCATAAAGGGCTTTCCAGCCGCAATCTGTTCGGCCTGACGCAGCTCCTCCTTCGCAGCTCTCATCATAGAGCGCGTGTCCTTGGCATTGGAAACGCCCTTCTCTAAGTCCGTCTGTTTCGCCTGGTCTTCTTTCTCAAGAAGTCTGCAACGGTCTGCAGCACTCTTTAACTTTTCGGCCATCTCGGCCATCTCTTCCTTGCTTCGGCAATGAGCAACCTGTTCGGCTCTCAGCTCTTCAAGGGCTTTCTTGGCAGCCGCATCACTTTCTCTGGCTTGTTCTTTAGCTCGGGCAAGTTCCGCCCTAAGGCTCTCCATGGCGGCCGCACCATCTGCGTCAAGAGCACACATCGTAAGACACTGGCATAAAACTCTTCTTACCTGATGCCGCCCGAGGAATTACATACCTTGAGCTTCATCAAGCCGCTTGTTGACAAGCGGGATGTCGGCATTTGCCACGTCTAGTTGCCGCTTTAGTTCGGCACAATCATCAGTTCGGCTCGATTCCGGACACCCTGCCGCCTACATTCAAAGGCGACATCTTAGACCTGGGATTATGATCCTCCACGTGCCGTCATTTCTTGACGACGCGTAGAGTCTCAGGGGCTACTATCTACACAGGGCGCATCTTATTCATGCGCAACTGACAAAACTGTACATTATCCAATGTACCTCAAAACCCGTCAGTAAACTTTTGACGACCTCATGCAATCCGCTCTCTGCAGATGAGATCCTTTCAATCACCGTGCCCATCAATGCACGGTGCTCCTCCGAGATAGAAGCTCGCCCCAGTAGAATCTTTAGCTCCTCCGGCCGAGCACCAGATGGTGCCGGACTTGTCCCATGACCTCTTTCGAAGGCCGAACGCGGAGAACCTCGGGGGGCCACATAGATATCTTCCGCCCCTGCTGGATTCGGAGAAACCCTCTGCGACGACACTTCAGGGTCGCCCGCCTCGCTAGGCTGCACGGTAGGGGGAGGCGTCCCGCTCTCCATCATCTCTGGAAGAAGATCCCCCAAAGACGAGCTCCACTGAGAAGGGTGGAGGTCCGAGCTACAAGGTAAAAATTCGGTTAATCTTCCCAGATATAAATCAAGGATTTCCCTCATCCCTCAAAAGGAAAATCTTTCTCTACTTACGGCTCGCTGGAGGGCTGATCCCCTTGAGGGCGTAGTCCGGCCGAGGAACTCCCCGGCGTCGGACCCTCTGACGAGGATTCTTCCCCCCGCTTCGAGGCCATGGTTTCCGGGTCGTCAGAGGCGGCTCTCTTCTTCCCCTTAGGAGAGGAATTGTTGGTTCCTCCCTTCGGAGCAGCCTCCTTCGAGGAGGCCATAGCTTCCTTGTCCTCCCCCTCCAAAGGCATTATTTCCAGCATCCTGACCAGCATGGGATCCGGCCTGGTTTCAGGAAGGGGAGCCGGACACCTGATCAGCTTTGCCTTCGCTATCCACTCCTGTTTAAAAGGACGGCTCTTTTAGGGGCAAATTTATGACAATTATACGGACAGAAGGTCCGAGCACAAGGTTGCTTACTTGACTATCCGGGCGATTGCAGCTTAGGCCTGCGTCCTCGGTTAAATCCAGACACATCTCTTGTGTTCCGAAGAACAGTTTATACATCTCCACGGGCGTTGCGCCCATGAAATTCTGGAGAGCTCGCGGTCCCTCCGGATTAAACTCCCACAGGCGAAGGGAGCAACATTTGCCGGGCAATATTCGGCGAATCAGCATGACCTGCGTCACCTTGACCAGGCTGAGGTCTCCTTCCAAGAGATCCTTAATGCGGCCCTGTAACAAGGGCATGCCTTTGGGCAAACCCCAATTTAACCCTCTGTTAACCCATGATGCTAGCCGTGGTGGGGGACCCAAGCGAAAGGCAGGAAGCGCCACCCACTTGGTGCTTCGGGGAGCGGTGATATAAAACCACTCTCGTTGCCACAAGCCTAGCTCCTCTTGAAAAGAGCCCTCGGGCCATGGAGCATCAACATTTTTGCTTATAACAGCGCCTCCGCACTCTGCGTGCCATCCCTTGATCATCTTCGGCTCCACTTTGAAGGTCTTGAGCCATAATCCGAAGTGAGGGGTAACACGGAGGAACGCTTCGCATACAATGATAAACGAGGAGATATGGAGGATGGACTCCGGAGCTAAGTCGTGAAATTCCAGCCCGTAATAAAACATCAGTCCCCTCACAAAGGGATCCATCGGGAAGCCTAGCCCCCGAAGGAAGTGAGACACGAACACCACGCTCTCACCGGGCTGGGGACTGGGGATAGCCTGCCCTTAAGCAGGCAACCTATGCAGAATTTCGGCAATCAAGAACTTAGCCTCTCTCAACTTTAGCACGTCCTCCTCTGTGATGGAGGAGGGCATCCATCGGCCTTGAAGGTCGGAACCGGACATTGTCGAAGGTCCGAAGCGCCTGGAATCTGGAGCCTAGGGTGTTGGAACTCGAGGCGACGGGCGAACTCGCTTGAGATTGAAAAAAGGAGTAAGGCCCTGGTCTCTTTATAAGAGGTTGAATACCAGGAGCCCTCCCCGTAACCATTTGGGACTCGTCTTTAATCGAGAAAACATGCTAACGGGCACGATTGGGTTACCCACGTCCGTATTGATGAGAATCCCGTGAAAGGGGGGCACACAATCTCTGCTTTGACAAGACGTGCCAAGGAAACTGCCTCGCAAAACACGCTGAGGTGGAAAAGTGAAATCGATTCAAGTAAAGGACTTGGCTGTAGTGTGTTGACGCACTGCGGAATACGTCAGCAGATTTGATTTGTGTTAATATTATTCTCTCTATGGCAATATGTGGAAGCTTATTTTTGCAGAGCCGGACACTACTCTTGGTGTTTACAATCTTCTATGAAGGACTTGGAGGAGGAACCCGCCTTGCAATGCCGAAGACAATTTGCGCGCCGGACTCGTCGTCATTGAAGCCTGGTTCAGGGGCTACTGAGGGAGTCCTGGATTAGGGGGTGTTCGGGTAGCCGGACTATACCTTCAGCCGGACTCCTGGACTATGAAGATACAAGATTGAAGACTTCGTCCCATGTCCGGATGGGACTTTCCTTGCCGTGGAAGGCAAGCTTGGCGATGCGGATATTCAAGATCTCCTACCCTTGTAACCGACTCTGTGTAACCCTAACCCTATCCGGTGTCTATATAAACTGGAGGGTTGTAGTCCGTAGGACAGAATCAGCTCCATATACAACAATCATACCATAGGCTAGCTTCTAGGGTTTAGCCTCCTTGATCTCGTGGTAGATCTACTCTTGTACTACCCATATCATCAATATTAATCAAGCAGGAGTAGGGTATTACCTCCATCGAGAGGGCCCGAACCTGGGTAAAAACATCATGTCCCTTGTCTCCTGTTACCATCCGGCCTTGACGCACAGTTCGGGACCCCCTACCCGAGATCCGCCGGTTTTGACACCGACAAGGGGCTTCCTGCTTTGTTATTTTTCTCTCTTTCAGGACTTTAATCTCTGGAAACCCCATCCGACAGTACGATTGTCGGACACACGATGCAACAACCAAGGAGGCAGAAAGCCACGTCGCACCATGGAACTCCCAGGTGGTCTCTGATAATGAGTGAAATACTTGCTTTAAATACCATTCCTCGGGTTGCCCTTGGAGGGGACATGTCAAATAGTCCTACTTTTTGCTTATCGCACTACTTGTATCATTCTGCTTCGACGCACCTTTTTGAATAAACAATGCATAGCACTAGACTATTACCGCATTCTCTATTCTTTTTATATATATATATGTTCATTCACAACATTCAGCACCCGTACACTTTGGTACGGCCAATATGCCAGGGGCTTAAGCGTACCCCATAATACGGCGTGAGAAGTCCGAACACTTTCGACAGTGCGACACCCTGAACTTATAGCATTATATGCATCAACTCCGAATCATGTCTTGGGTCAATAGTTGGGTTTGCTCGACTCCCATGTTTTGGAACCTTACGTTCTGCTATATCGGCTAAGGTAGCACTGGGAGAACTACTGCGATTGTGCCCTGGTTCATCTGGGCAAGAACCTCAGTAGAGAAAGCTAAAACCGACTGTCATGGTAAGGTGAGAGCTGGTCGCTGTTCGAGAGGTCTCGAGTCCCTAAAGACTTATGCCGCTTAGAACGAGGAGTCGGCTTTGTCCGGCTTAAGGCGTGTATAGCGCCCCGAATTCGGCCTTCCGAATACTAGGGGCTTCGCCAAAATTTAAAATTGTAGACTTCTATGGCTAAGTGAGAGTGATAAAGCATTATAGTCCGATTGCCTTGTTCGTTCTGCTGAGCACCTCCTCGAAGGACCCAACAATGGGAACAAGAGTGCTCAGATTTATCCCGGACACCCCAGCACTCGTGGCATGGGGGCAGAAGCCGACGACTGGCCATCTCTCAGATTTAATAAACAGCCGCACAGAAGGTAATATTTTAAATTCAAACAAGCGTTGCATAGCGCATGTGAACAAGTTTTCATAATACAGGATCACACGAGCAAGTTCATTCAAAAATTACATCCTTCGCACACTCGTCCGCCACAAGACGGGCACCCTTCAGGACACCCTCATAATACATTTCGGGGTGGCGATGCTCCTTGCCCTGCGGCGGCCCCTCCTTCACCAGCTTCTCGGCGTCTATCTTGGCCCAGTGCACCTTCGCACGGGCAAAATCCCGGCGTGCACCTTCGATGCAGATGGATCGCTTTATGACTCCCAGCCATGGGCAGGCATCCACAAGCCGCCTCACCAGGCCGAAGTAGCTGTTGGGAAGGGAGTCGCCAGGCCACATCCGGACTATAAGGCCCCTCATGGCCTGTTCGGCCGCCTTGTGCAGCTCGACCAATTGCTTCAGCTGGTCGCTCACAGGCATCGGGTGTTCGGTCCCAGTATACTGAGACCAGAACAACTTCTCCGTCGAGCTTCCCTCCTCGGCCTGGTAATACTTCGCGGCATCCGACACGCTGCGGGGCAAATCTGCGAATGCTCCTGGAGAGCTCCGGACTCGGGTAAGTAACAAGTAATTTACTTTCACATGCTTGCTTTGCATATTGAAGGCCTTACCCGCCGCTATCTTCCTCATCGCCTCAATTTCCTGGAGGGACTTTTGGGCTTCAGCCTCAGCATGCTTTGTGCTCTCAAGGGCCGCGGCAAGCTCAGACTCTCACGTCTTCGAGTCAAGCTCCAAAGCCTCGTGCTTCTTCACGAGAGCCTGGAGCTCTTGCTGCACCTCGCCCACCCGTGCCTCTTGTTTTTCCCGCTCGGTGCGCTCCTTGGCCGCTTTGTTTTCGGCCTCTGACAGCGCTTGCTTCAGGGTCGCCACTTCGGTCATGGCCCATGGCACATCCATGATGACCCTATCATTTTGCAACCTTTGTTCTCCTCGAGCTGTCTCTTGGCAAGACCAAGCTCTTTCTCGGACCGCTCGAGGTTCTGCCTCAGTGCAGCGACCTCCGCAGTCAGTGCGGCAGAGGTCAGCGGTGAAGCCTGCATACACATACAGACATACTTATATTAGACTCATGCAGATATTATTTGATCCTCTATTCGGCTTTTCTTTGTGAACACCAAACAGAGCATCAGGGGCTACTGCCTATGCGGTAATATTTTTCCTATATTTTAAATACTTACCTCAAAGCCTGTTAGAAGGCTGGCACAGGCTTCAGTCAGTCCGCTCTTGGCGGACTGAACCTTCTTGATCACCGCACTCATAATAGTGCGGTGCTCTTCGTCGATGGAAGCGTCGCGAAGCGCTCCCAGCAGGTTGTCCGGTGCCTCTGGATGGGCAGAGGTCACCGGCACGGGCGGCTTGCCCCTCTTGGAAGGGGGCCGCCTGCCGGAGTTCGGAACCACTGGAGGTTCCGGCGTGACGTTCGGCTGGGGGCCGAACTTGGAGCCCTTGGGAGTCTTGCTCCCTTCGCGCCTGGAGTCCAGAAGGTCGCCTTGAGGCGCCTCCGGGACTGTCTCCCCCGGCTCGGTGCCCCTTGAGACAGTACCTCGACATCGTCCGTAGGGCGAGGAGAGGAGGCGGTTGGAAGTGTATCACTATCCATATCCAACGAGTCCAAGGAACCGTCCGATGAGGATACGTCGATACGGGCTCGAGGCGGACTGCATAATCATATTCGACGTTAGGAGAAGCAGTGCAACAAAAGTATGCTATGAGTTACTCTGTTATCCGAATACTTACGACTTCGCCAGGGGCTTGGCCCTGAGTAGCCACTCGTCTTCGCCGTCGGCGGCGGTAGTGGAACAGTTCGGAAGGAGAGTCCTTCCCTTCTTGGACCCTTCGGCCTCCCCGGTTGGGGCGGCCTTCCTTTTCTTGTCTCCCTCGGCTGGAGGGGGAGAATATTCATCTTCCTCCTCCTCATTTTCACGGGAGGAGTGTGTCTCGGAGTTATCGGACGATGTGTCCGATACCACCTGGCATCGGGAACTCTTTCGGGTTCCCGTGGCCTTCTTCTTGGTCTTCTCCGGCACCTCATAAGGAGCCGGAGTCCGCATCTCCGTCAGGAGAGCGTTAGCAGGGTCTTCGGGCAAAGGGGCCGGACAGTTGATCTGCTCCGATGTCTCCACCCAGTCCTGTCGAAGGCATGGGAGCTCAGTCCCCGCACATGGTTAAGCTATGGGAAATAAATACTCTACCAGATGTAAGAACTTACCGGATTCGCAGGGCGCTTCGCGCTTAGCCTGCGGTCCTCGGTAAGAGAAGGGTGGACCTCGGCGCCCTTGAACAGCACCTTCCAGACGTCCTTATGCGTTGTGTCGAAGAGCTCGCGTAGAGTCTGGTGCTGGGCCGGGTCGAACTCCCATAAGTTGAAAGCTCGTTGTTGACACGGGAGGATCCGGCGGAAGAGCATGACCTGGACTATGTTGACAAGCTTAAGTTTCTTGCTTATCATGTTCCGGATACACTTCTGGAGTCCGTCCAGCTCCACTGATGAGCCCCAGGACAGGCCCTTCTCCTTCCAGGAAGTGAGCCGCGTGGGGATTCCGGATCGAAACTCAGGGGCCGCCACCCAGTTGGTGCCGCGCGGCTCGGTGATGTAGAACCACCCCGATTGCCACCCCTTTATGGTATCCACGAAGGAGCCCTCGAGCCATGTAACATTGGGCATTTTGCCCACCATGGCTCCGCCGCATTCCGCTTGTTGGCCGCCTACTACCTTCAGCTTGATATTGAAGGTCTTCAGCCACAGGCCAAAGTGGGGCCGGATGCGGAGGAAAGCCTCGCACACGATGGTGAACGCCGAGATGTTGAGGATGAAATTCGGGGCCAGATCATGAAAGTCCAGCCCATAATAGAACATAAGGCCACGGACGAATGGATGGAGGGGAAACCCCAGTCCGCGGACGAAGTGGGGGAGGAAAACCACCCTTTCGTAAGGTTCCGGGGTAGGGATGATCTGCCCCGCGGCTGGCAGCCGGTGCGCGATATCCACGGCTAAGTATCCGGACCCACGTAGTTTTTTGATGTGTCCCTCCGTGACGGAGGGGACCATCCACTTGCCTCCCGCTCCGGACATGTTTGGAGAGAGTTGAGGAGAAGGATGTGGACTTGGGCACTGGAGCTCGAGTGCGCGAGAATGGATGAGCAAGGAGGGAGAAGGCATGGGTAGAAAAAGGTGAAACATTATCCCTTTACAAGGGCGGACGAAACTATGCGCCCCCACCAGCCTGGTAAAACTTGCTTATCCCCCAAGCACCGTAATTGATGGCGCGGTTGGGTTACCCACGTCCGTATTGATGGGAATCCCGTAATAAGGGGACATGATCTCTGCTTCAACAAGACGTGCCAAGGAAACCGCCTCGCGAAACACGCTGAGATAGGTTATGAAAAACGATTCGAATAAAGACCTGGCTGTGGTGTGATGTCATGCTACGGGGTACGTCAGCAGATTAGATTTGTGGAAATATTATTGTCTCTACGGTGGTATGTGGAACTTGTTTTGCAGAGCCAGACACGATCCTCGTGTTCAAAATCTTCTATGAAGTATTCGGGGGAGGAACCCGCCTTGCAATGCCAAAGACAATCTACGCGCCGGACTCATCATCATTGAAGCCTGGTTCAGGGGCTACTGAGGGAGTCCTAGATTAGGGGGTATCCGGACAGCCGGATTATATCCTTTGGCCGGACTGTTGGACTATGGAGATACAAGATTGAAGACTTCGTCCCGTGTCCGGATGGGACTCTTCTTGGCGTGGAAGGCAAGCTTGGCAATACGGATATGTAGATCTCCTTCCTTGTAACCGGCTCCGTGTAACCCTAGCCCCCTCCGGTGTCTATATAAACCGGAGGGTTTAGTCCGTAGGACAACAGACAATCATACCATAGGCTAGCTTCTAGGGTTTAGCCTCTCTGATCTCGTGGTAGATCAACTCTTGTACTACTCATATTATCAAGAATAATCAAGCAGGACATAGGGTTTTACCTCCATCAAGAGGGCCTGAACCTGGGTAAAACATCGTGTCCCTGCCTCCTGTTACCATCCGCCTTAGACGCATAGTTCGGGACCCCCTACCCGAGATCCGCCGGTTTTGACACCGACACTGGTATGAACTTGACCTCTTTTGTTTTTGTAAATATGATTAGTTCATCATTCCTGATTCAACCTATTATGAATAAACATGTTTGCAATGACAACTAGAGATCATAGTTTCTTGTGCCATGCTTGATTAGCTATGAGTTATAATGTTTTACCTTGCGTGCCAACATGCTATTAAAATGGTTATGATGTGGTATGATAGGGTGGTATCCTCCTCTGAATGATTTAAGTGACTTGACTTGGCACATGTTCACGCATGTAGTTGAAACAAAATCAACATAGTCTTCACGATATTTATGTTCATGGTGGATTATATCCTACTCATGCTTGCATTCGGTGTTGATTAATTTTAATGCATGTTCATGACCGTTGTCGCTCTGTAACTGGTCGCTTCCCAGTCTTTTGCTAGTCTTCACCTGTACTAAGCGGGAATACTGCTTGTGCATCCAATCCATTAAACCCCAAAGTTATTCCACATGAGTCCACTATATCTACCTATATACGGTATCTACCTGCCATTCCAAGTAAATTTGTATGTGCCAAACTCTAAACCTTCAAATAAACATCCTGTTTTGTATGCTCGAATAGCTCATGTATCAACTTGGGCTGTCTGTATCTTCCATGTTAGGCGGGTTATTCTCAAGAGGAGTGGACTCTGCTCCTCACTCACGAGATAAATGGCTGGTCACCGGGATGCCCAGTCCCATGCTTTATGCAAACTAAATCAAAATAATTGCAAACAAAACTCCCCCTGGGACTCTTGTTAGTTGGAGGCATTCATTGTTTCAAGCAAGCCATGGATTGATGCTTGTGGTGGAAGGGGGAGTATAAACTTTACCATTCTGTTTGGGAACCGCCTATAATGTGTGTAGCATGGAAGATATCGCCATCTCTTGGTTGTTATGTTGACAATGAAAGTATACCGCTCAAAATATTATTCACCTCTGTTTCAAAACCGAGCTCTGGCACCTCTACAAATCCCTGCTTCCCTCTGCGAAGGGCCTATCTATTTACTTTTATGCTGAGTCATCATCCTCTTATTAAAAATCACTAGTTGGAGAGCACCGCTGTCATTTGCATTCATTATTGTTAGTTTACATTGAGTATGACTTGACTGGATCTCTTTTACCATGAATTACAATGTCTAGTCAGTCCTTGGTCTTTAAAGGTGCTCTGCATTTATGTTTTGTGGTCTCAGAAAGGGCTAGCGAGATACCACCTTGTTATACCATATTATGATTGTTTTGAGAAAGTGTTGTCATCCGAGTTTTATTATTATGGCTTTCTAGTTGATCATGCTATTGATATGAGTAAACTTGAGACCTAAGCGTTATTGCAAATGTGGTTAGTTATAATCTTTGCTGAAAACTTGAATGCTGGCTTTACATATTTACAACAACAAGAGCAAACAGAGTTTGTAAAAGTTTTTCTTTATCACTTTTAGTTTGTCAACTGAATTTCTTGAGGACAAGCAAAGGTTTAAGCTTGGGGGAGTTGATACGTATCCAATGTATCTACTTTTCCAAACACTTTTGCCCTTTCTTTGGACTCTAACTTGCATGATTTGAATGGAACTAACCCGGACTGACGCTGTTTTCAGCAGAATTACCATGGTGTTATTTATGTACATGAGCAAACGTTCTCGGAATGACCTGAAACTTCATGGAGACACTTTCAGAAAATAAGAAAAATACCTGCCAAAGATGAAGGCCAGGGGCCACCACCTTGCCACGAGGGTGGGGGGCGCGCCTGCCCCCCTAGGGCACGCCCCCTACCTCGTGGGCCCCATGTTGCCTCTCCGACTGCAACTCCACCTCCATATATTGAGTTTCGGGGAGAAAAAAATCAGGAAGAAGAAATCATCGTGTTTTACGATACGGAGCCGCCGCCAAGCCCTAAAACCTCTCGGGAGGGCTGATCTGGAGTCCGTTCGGGGCTCCGGAGAGGGTAATCTGTCGCCATCGTCATCATCAACCCTCCATCACCAATTTCATGATGCTCACCACCGTGCGTGAGTAATTCCATCATAGGCTTGCTGGACGGTGATGGGTTGGATGGGATCTATCATGTAATCGAGTTAGGTTTGTTAGGGTTTGATCCCTAGTGTCCACTATGTTCTAAGATTGATGTTGCTATGACTTTGCTATGCTTAATGCTTGTCACTAGGTCCTGAGTGCCATGATTTCAGATCTGAACCTATTATGTTTTCATCAATATATGAGTGTTCTTGATCCTATCCTGCAAGTCTATAGTCACCTATTATGTGTTATGATCCGTTAACCCCAAAGTGACAATAATCAGGATACTTACCAGTGATGACCATAGTTTGAGGAGTTCATGTATTCACTATGTGTTAATGCTTTGTTCCGGTTCTCTATTAAAAGGAGGCCTTAATATCCCTTAGTTTCTGTAAGGACCCCGCTGCCACGGGAGGGTAGGACAAAAGATGTCATGCAAGTTCTTTTCCATAAGCACGTATGACTATGTTCGGAATACATGCCTACATTATATCAATGAATTGGAGCTAGTTCTATGTCACTCTAGGTTATGACTATTACATGATGAACCGCATCCAGCATAATTCTCCATCACCGATCCATTGCCTACGAGCTTTCCATATATTATTCTTCGCTTATTTACTTTTCCGTTGCTATTGCTATCATCACTACAAAATACCAAAAACATTGCTTTTACTACCGTTACCTTTTGTTACCGTTATCACTACTATCATATTACTTTGCTACTAAACACTTTGCTGCAGATATTAAGTTTCCAGGTGTGGTTGAATTGACAACTCGGCTGGTAATACTTGAGAATATTCTTTGGCCCCCCTTGTGTCGAATCAATAAATTTGGGTTGAATACTCTACCCTCGAAAACTGTTGCGATCCCCTATACTTGTGGGTTATCAATGGACATCTCCATAGCCCATTGATATGCCTAGTTGATGTGAGACTATCTTCCTCCCTTTTGTCTTCTCCACAATCACCATTCTATTCCACCTATAGTGCTATGTACATGGCTCGCACTCATATATTACGTAAAAGTTGAAAAAGTTTGAAAAAGCTAAGTATGAAACAATTGCTTGGTTTGTCATCGGGGTTGTGCATGATGGGAGCATTTTGTGTGACAGAGATGAAGCATGGCCAAACTATATGATTTTGTAGGGATAAGCTTTCTTGGCTATGTTATTTTGAGAAGATGATACATCTCCAACGTATTTACAATTTTTGATTGCTCCATGCTATATTATCTACTGTTTTGGACTATATTGGGCTTTATTTTCCACTTTTATATTACTTTTGGGACTAACCTATTAACCGGAGGCCCAGCCCAGAATTGTTGTTTTTGCCTATTTCAGTGTTTCGAAGAAACGGAATATCAAGCGGAGTCCAAATGGAATAAAACCTTCGGGAACGTGATTTTCTCACTGAACGTGATCCAGGAGACTTGGACCCTACGCCAAGGAACAAAAGAGGAGGTCACGAGGGTGGGGGCGCGCCCCCCTAGGGCGTGCCCCCTGCCTCGTGGGCCCCTCGGAGCTCCACCGACGTACTTCTTCCTCCTATATATACCTACGTACCCACAAACGAATAGATACGGAGCCAAAAACCTAATTCCACCGCCGCAACTTTCTGTATCCACGAGATCCCATCTTGGGGCCTGTTCTGGAGCTCCGCCGGAGGAGGGCCATCATCACGGAGGGCTTCTACATCATCATAGCCTCTCCGATGAAGTGTGAGTAGTTTACCTCAGACCTTCGGGTCCATAGTTAGTAACTAGATGGCTTCTTCTCTCTCTTTGAATCTCAATACAAAGTTCTCCCCCTCTCTTGTGGAGATCTATTCGATGTAATCTTGTTTTTGCGGTGTGTTTGTTGAGATCGATGAATTGTGGGTTTATGATCAAGTTTATCTATGAATAATATTTGAATCTTCTCTGAATTCTTTTATGTATGATTGGTTTGCAAGTCTCTTCGAATTATCCGTTTGGTTTGGCCAACTAGATTGGTAGTTCTTGCCATGGGAGAAGTGCTTAGCTTTGGGTTCGATCTTGCGGTGTCCTTTCCCAGTGACAGAAGGGGTAGCAAGGCATGTATTGCATCGTTGCCATCGAGGATAACAAGATGGGGTTTATTTCATATTGCATGAATTTATCTCTCTACATCATGTCATCTTGCTTAAGGCGTTACTCTGTTTTTAACTTAATACTCTAGATGCATGCTGGATAGCGGTCAATGAGTGGAGTAATAGTAGTAGATGCAGAATCGTTTCGGTCTACTTGTCACGGACGTGATGCCTATATACACGATCATGCCTAGATATTCTCATAACTATGCTCAGTTTTGTCAATTGCTCAACAGTAATTTGTTCACCCACCGTAGAATACTTATGCTCTTGAGATAAGCCACTAGTGAAACCTATGGCCCCCGGGTCTATTCTCATCATATCAATCTCCATCACTTTAATCTTGCTTTGCTTTTTTACTTTGCCTTTACTTTTACTTTGCATCTTTATACCAAAAATACCAAAAATATTATATCTATCAGATCTCACTCTCGTAAGTGACCGTGAAGGGATTGACAACCCCTAATCGCGTTGGTTGCGAGTAGCTATCATTTTGTGCAGGTACGAGGGACTTGAGCGTGGCCTCCTACTGGATTGATACCTTGGTTCTCAAAAACTGAGGGAAATATTTACACTACTCTGCTGCATCATCCCTTCCTCTTCGGGGAAATCCAATGCAAGCTCAAGAGGTAGCAAGAAGAATTTCTGGCAACGTTGCCGGGGAGTCTACGCAAAAGTCAACATACCAAGTACCCATCACAATCCCTATCTCTCGCATTACATTATTTGCCATTTGCCTCTCGTTTTCCTCTCCCCCCAATTCACCCTTGCCGTTTTATTCGCCCTCTCTCTCTATCCTCCCTCTCTATTTGCCTCTTTTGCCCGTTTGCCCTTATTTGCTCGTGTGCTAGTTTGTTTGCTTGTTTGTCGCGATGGCTCAAGATACTACCAAATTGTGTGACTTCACCAATACCAATAATAATTATTTCCTTAGCACTCCGATTGCTCCTCTTGCCAATATTGAATCTTGTGAAATCAATGCTGCTTTGTTGAATCTTGTTATGAAAGATCAATTCGCCGGCCTTCCTAGTGAAGATGCCGCTACTCATCTGAATAGCTTCGTTGATTTATGTGATATGCAAAAGAAAAGAGATGTCGATAATGATGTCGTTAAATTGAAGTATTTCCTTTTTCGCTTAGAGATCGTGCTAAAGCTTGGTTCTCGTCTTTGCCTAAAAATAGTATTGATTCATGGAACAAGTGCAAAGATGCTTTTATCTCTAAGTATTTTCCTCCCGCTAAGATCATCTCTCTTAGAAACGATATTATGAACTTTAAACAACTTGATCATGAACATGTTGCGCAAGCTTGGGAGAGAATGAAATTAATGATACGTAATTGCCCTACTCATGGTTTGAATTTGTGGATGATTATACAAAATTTTTATGCCGGATTGAATTTTGCTTCTAGAAATCTTTTAGATTCAGCCGCGGGAGGCACTTTTATGGAAATCACTTTAGGAGATGCTACTAAACTCCTAGATAATATTATGGTTAATTATTCTCATGGCATACTGAAAGAACTTCTAATAAAAAAGTGCATGCGATAGAAGAAATCAATGTGTTGAGTGGAAAGATGGATGAACTTATGAAATTATTTGCTACTAAGAGTGTTTCTTCTGATCCTAATGATATGCCTTTGTCTACTTTGATTGAGAATAACAATGAATCTATGGATGTGAATTTTGTTGGTAGGAATAATTTTGGTAACAACGCTTATAGAGGAATTTTAATCCTAGGCCATATCCTAGTAATCCTTCTAATAATTATGGGAATTCCTACAATAACTCTTATGGAAATTATAATAAGACGCCCTCTGATTTTGAATCTAATATTAAAGAATTTATTTCTTCGCAAAAGAATTTTAATGCTATGATTGAAGAAAAATTGCTTAAGATTGATGATTTGGCTAGGAACGTTGATAGAATTGCTCTTGATGTTGATTCTTTAAAGCTTAGATCTATTCCACCTAAGCATGATATCAATGAGTCTCTCAAAGCCATGATAATTTCAATTGATGAGTGTAAGGAAAGAACCGCTAGGATGCGTGCTTCCAAAGATGCCTTTATTAAAGCGTGTTCTTCCAATTCCTATGAAAATCAAGACGAAGATCTAAAAGTTATTGATGTGTCTCCTATTAAATCATTGTTTTGCAATATTAATCTTGATGAAACTGAATATGATCTTCCTTTACCTAGAAGGCGTTCTAAAAATTTAGAGTATTTAGATCTTAATGATGAAATTGATGAAAGTGGGATTGAAAGAAATAAAAATCTAGATGCTGCTAGACCCACTATATTGGATTTCAAGGAATTTAATTATGAAAGTTGCTCTTTAATTGATTGTATTTCCTTGTTGCAATCCGTGCTAAATTCTCCACATGCTTATAGTCAAAATAAAGCCTTCACCGAACATATTGTTGATTCCTTGATGCAATCTTATGAAGAAAAACTTGAGTTGAAAGTTTCTATCCCTAGAAAACTCTATGATGAGTGGGAACCAACTATTAAAATTAAAATTAAAGATCTTGAGTTTTATGCTTTGTGTGATTTGGGTGCTAGTGTCTCCACTATCCCTAAAACTTTGTGTGATTTGCTAGATTTTCGTAACTTTGATGATTGCTCTCTAAACTTGCAACTTGCGGATTCTACTGTTAAGAAACCTATGTGAATAATTAATGATGTTCTTATTGTTGCAAATAGGAATTATGTGCCCGTAGATTTCATTGTTCTTGATATAGATTGCAATCCTTCTTGCCCTATTATTCTTGGTAGACCTTTCCTTAGAACAGTTGGTGCGATTATTGATATGAAGGAAGGAAATATTAGATTTCAATTTCCATTAAAAAAGGGCATGGAACACTTTCCAAGAAAGAAAATAAAATTGCCATATGAAACTATCATGAGAGACACTTATGGATTGCCTACCAAAGATGGCAATACCTAGATCTATCTTTGCTTGTTATGCCTAGCTAGGGGCGTTAAACGATAGCGCTTGTTGGGAGGCAACCCAATTTTATTTTTATTCCTTGCCTTTTGCTCCTGTTTAGTAATAAATAAATTATTTAGCCTCTGTTTTGGTTGTGTTTTTTGTGTTTAATTAGTGTTTGTGCCAAGTAGAACCGTTGGGAAGACTTGGGGAAAGTCTTGTTGAACTTGCTGTAAAAAACAGAAACTTTAGCGCTCATGAGAACTGCTGTCATTTTTATTTGAAGAGTGCTATTTAGTTAATTATTTTTGAAGATTATTAATAGATAAATTTCTCACGTCCAGAAATTTATTTTAGAATTTTTGGGGTTCCAGATCTTGTGCTATCTACATATTACTACAGACTGTTCTGTTTTTGACAGATTCTGTTTTTCGTGTGTTGTTTGCTTATTTTGATGAATCTATGGCTAGTAAAATAGTTTATAATCCATAGATAAGTTGGAATACAGTAGGTTTAACACCAATATAAATAAAGAATGAGTTCATTACAGTACCTTGAAGTGGTCTTTTGTTTTCTTTCGCTAACGGAGCTCACGAGTTTTCTGCCTTAAGTTTTGTGTTGTGAAGTTTTCAAGTTTTGGGTAAGGATTTGATGGATTATGGAACAAGGAGTGGCAAGAGCCTAATCTTGGGGATTCCGATGGCACCCCCAAGATAATCTAAGGACATCTAAAAGTCAAAGCTTGGGGATGCCCCGGAAGGCATCCCCTCTTTCGTCTACTTCTATCGGTAACTTTATTTGGAGCTATATTTTTATTCACCAACATGATATGTGTTTTGCTTGGAGCGTCTTGTATTATTTGTGTCTTTATTTGTTAGTGTTCCACAATCATCCTTGCTGTACACACCTTTTGAGAGAGCCATACATGAATTAAAATTTGATAAAATACTCTATGTGCTTCACTTATATCTTTTGAGCTAAGTAGTTTTGCTCTATGTGCTTCACTTATATCATTTGAGCTATGTAATTTTTCTCTATATGCTTCACTTAGATCTTTTAGAGCATAGTGGTGGATTTGTTTTAAAGAAACTATTGATCTCTCATGATTCACTTAAATTATTTTGAGAGTCTCTAAATAGCATGGTAATTTGCCTAATAATAATATGCTTGGTATTCAAGATTTGTGAAACTTTCTTTTGAGTGTGTTGAATACTAAGAAAAGATTGAAGCATGATATTTGTTTTGAGATATGGAGGTGATAATATTAAAGTCATGCTAGTTGAGTTGTTGTGAATTTAAAGAATACTTGTGTTGAAGTTTGTGATTCCCGTAGCATGCACGTATGGTGAACCGTTATGTGATGAAGTCGGAGCATGATTTATTTATTGATTGTCTTCCTTATGAGTGGCGGTCGGGGATGAGCGATGGTCCTTTCCTACCAATCTATCCCCCTAGGAGCATGCGCGTAATACTTTGCTTTGATAACTTCTAGATTTTTGCAATAAGTATATGATTTCTTATGACTAATGTTGAGTCCATGGATTATACGCACTCTCACCCTTCCACCTTTGCTAGCCTCTCTAATACCGCGCACCTTTCGCCGGTATCATACACCTACCATATACCTTCCTCAAAACAGCCACCATACCTACATATTATGGCATTTCCATAGCCATTCCGAGATATATTGCCATGCAACTTTCCACCGTTCCGTTTATTATGACACACTCCATCATTGTCATATTGCATATCCCGGTACACCGCCGGAAGCATTCATATAGAGTCATATCTTGTTCTAAGTATCAAGTTGTAATTGTTGAGTTGTAAGAAAAATAAAAGTGTGATGATCATCATTATTAGAGCATTGTCCCAGTGAGGAAAGGATGATGGAGACTATGATTCCCCACAAGTCAGGATGAGACTCCGGACGAAAAAAATAAAAAAATAAAATAAAAAAAAGAGGCCAAAGAAGCCCAAATAAAAAAAGGAGAAAGGCCATAAAAAAAGAGAAAGGCCATAAAAAATGAGAGAAAAGGAGAGAAGGGACAATGTTACTATCCTTTTACCACACTTGTGCTTCAAAGTAGCACCATGATCTTCATAGTAGAGAGTCTCTCATGTTATCACTTTCATATACTAGTGGGAATCTTCCATTATAGAACTTGGCTTGTATATTCCAATGATGGGCTTCCTCAAATTGCCCTAGGTCTTCATAAGCAAGCAAGTTGGATGCACACCCACTTGGTTTCTTTTTGAGCTTTCATATACTTATAGCTCTAGTGCATCCGTTGCATGGCAATCCCTACTTACTCACATTGATATCTATTGATGAGCATCTCCATAGCCCATTGATACGCCTAGTTGATGTGAGACTATCTTCTCCCTTTTTGTCTTCTCCACAACCACCATTCTATTCCACCTATAGTGCTATATCCATGGCTCACGCTCATGTATTGCGTGAAGATTGAAAAAGTTTTGAAAAAGTTAGAGTATGAAACAATTGCTTGGCTTGTCATCGGGGTTGTGCATGATTTAAATATTTTGTGTGGTGAAGATAGAGCATAACCAGACTATATGATTTTGTAGGGATAACTTTCTTTAGCCATGTTATTTTGAGAAGACATAATTGCTTTGTTAGTATGCTTGAAGTATTATTATTTTTATGTCAATATAAACTTTTGTCTTGAATTTTTCTAATCTGAATATTCATATCACAATTAAGAAGATTTACATTGAAATTATGCCAAGTAGCACTCCGCATCAAAAATTCTCTTTTTGTCATTTACCTACTCGAAGACGAGTATGAAGTAAGCTTGGGGATGCCTGATACGTCTCCAATGTATCTATAATTTTTGATTAGTCCATGCTATATTATCTACTGTTTTGGACTATATTGGGCTTTATTTTCCACTTTTATATTACTTTTGGGACTAACCTATTAACCGGAGGCCCAGCCCAGAATTGCTGTTTTTTGCCTATTTCAGTGTTTCGAAGAAACAGAATATCAAACGGAGTCCAAATGGAATAAAACCTTCGGGAACGTGATTTTCTCACTGAACGTGATCCAGGAGATGTTGACGCTCAAAAGTGGCACGATCATAAAGCAGCATGCCGGGGCGAAAACCTTGCCGGGGTAAAATCTTGCCGGTGTGAAATCTTGCCGGTGTGAAGGCTTGCCGGCGTGGAAAGCTTGCCGACACAGAAAGATCGCCGGTGTGGAAGCTTGCCGGTGTGAAATCTTGCTGGGGGAGAAACCTTGTCAGGGAGGAACCCTTGCCGGAGTACAAACCTTGCCAGAGTGAAACCTTGCTGGTGTGAAAGCTTGCCGGGTAGAAACATTGCCAGTATGGAAAGCTTACTCGGATGGAAAACTTGCCGGGTTGGAGGCTGTGATAGTCAATCGAACGAGAAGTTGAAGATAGGCTCAAAAGGTTATTCAGATAATCTCGGATGGAAAAATGTTCTACCCGGAAGTTGTGCGTCTCGTCGAAACGATTGATTTTGATATAAAAATTGTCCCAATACAAGTTCGTATGCAAAAGTTAGAGCTATCGGAGTGCAGCCCTGTCACGAGGCGAGATGTGGCGCGCCCCACCAGACATAGGTTTGATGGGTAGCGCGAGCGAACAAGTGTTCTGCGTGACCGTTTTGGCCCAGAAGAAGGCCTCAAATCGAAAAACGTTCAACATGAAAGTTGTTCATCTCATCGAATCGGTCAAGATTGCTTTTGGGCTCGTTTCCATCCAAGATCGTTTACCACCACAAAAAGGACCAGCAAGGTGCAGCCAGTTTAAACCGAACAGTTTTGGAAAGTTCGGATAAAACCAGTCCGAATTTGACTAGGGTTTTGAACGTGAATTGATGTAATTTTCTTGTAAGGAAAGCCTAGATAAATCCTTTGCTTGTACGGGAAGTCCAGCCGCCTCTTATATATGTTGGGGGTGACGGCCGATTGAAACAACACACAATCGAACAAACACATCTACTACTTTTTCGTGTTCATCTACTTTTTATCTCTCCTTTGTATCTTTCTTCTCGTTCTTCGCTAGTTCTTCATGCTGGAGGGTACACGGTGACGTGTTCGTGTGCGAACACACTTTTTGGCGACTCCGCTGGGGACGAAGCTTTGAACGGTCTCTAGCCCGTTCTTGCTACGAAGAGATCGTCATCTAGGGTTTGCAATCTACAAAGGTAATATGAATACCCAATTCACATATGTAGATGCAAATAATGCATATGTTGTTGCTAGATCATCTAATGAGAATAATGTATCGGCTAGCCCTAGCTTTATCAATCATATATCTAATTATGTGCAAGGGCCGATGCAACAAAATCTCCATGATTCTACTTCATATAATTTTAGCAGCATGCAACATATGTATCCCAACTCCCATGCATCGGCAACCCCAAAAATTTATATGCCGATGAATAACATGATGAGTTTGGGCAATCAAGTTGAAACACCTCTTATAGGAACTTCCAATATCATGTGACAAAGTGTTTCACCTTTTTATTCATCGGCAACTAATTTGCAATATACTAGTTCAACCATGCCGATGGATGGGAGAATCGGCCATGCTACTACTAGCTATTCGGCCAATTACTCTCTACCGTCATATGCTACACCCCATCTCAGTAATTTTTCAGCACCATACACAACTGTAGATGTTCATAATTCGGCTTCGCACCTTCCTGGTCATAGCCGAATAAATGTAAATTTTACAGGAGAGGTTGTGCCCAATATTGTAGAAGATGAGGTAGTAGTGGCTGCATTGAATAGTTTAGCCCAAAATAAGAGGATTAGTGCTCTTTGCCTTGAACAACATGAAAAGGGGCTATTTCCTGATTATGCCGCAATAAAATCTAGAGTTTTGCAAGAAGATGAATCTTTGCCAATTGATAAGATTGGCGAGCAAAAATATGGTTTTACAACAATGCATATGCCTTCACCTAGTACTACATCATATTATACAACCCCTACACAATTGCAAAGTTTCGGCAACACCCATGTGCCATTGCCGAAAGAATCTAAAAGCATTGGGGGGCAATCATATCCGAAGTGGGCTGAAATTGAGAAAAAGATTAAAGCCAATTTCGCCGCTCGCCGCCAGAAACAAAAAGAAACAGAATTGGCTCAAGTGAAAGAAGCATTGCCAATTGGTAGAAGCAATGTAAAGAAAGATGATTCAGAACATGAAAGTGCTCCGGTTAAAAGAGCCGAATCAAGAAGTATATATTCTGAGTCCATCAAATGCAAAGAGGCAAGCATTATTAAGAAAGGGCATGGCAAGCATAGCAAAGCGACCATACTTGATTTTTCCAAAGTTAATGGAACCTACTTCCTGCCCTATGAGTTTCGTGCCAAAGAAATTGATGAACTTCAAGGACAAGAACAAGTAGCCGAACAAAGTTCGGTCGACAAATTTTTTCAATGTAATGATGCACGGAATCAAGAAAAAGATGATGAAGAGGCGTTGGGGAGCCATCCAAAGGCGGAGCAAGATATTGTTCAAGTCACACCACCATCGTGCTCTCCCAACATATTTGAAGAGGTATGTTTAGCAAGTAATTTACCTATTTTCAGATTTGGTCAGGACTTTATTGTTGATGCATCTATTAGAAAAATCCTCATAAGTAATTTTGAAAGACCAATGAAGAAGGGTAATTTACTTGCTAGCAATAAAGTTGTTATTGAGCATATCGGTCAACCCATTACGCCATTTATAAAGACCGGTAGTGACTTATTATTACAGCCAAAGCTTTCCCCGTTGCTTTATCTAAAGTTCATATCTATTTGGGTAGCTTTGCTTATTTCATACTTGGCTTGCACTTGGTCTCAATTGAGACATGTGTGTTCTAACTATTTTCGTTTTAGAAATTTAAAGCCAAGATTATTCTGTTGAGAAAACCGATGCTAGTATAATATCTTACCCAAAGACATCGGAGATAGAGTGCAAAACACAATGCATAGCCAAATGGTGTGATGCAAAATCTAAACTATTCGTTTGCTTAATTCCAAAGCCGTTCTCACAGCAAGATCAGCTAGAAAACAAGAAGTATACCTTCAATTCAAGCATGTGTGATCAAATATTTGACTTGTTGCTGAAAAATAATTACATTACAATTCTTGATCACCATGTTAAGCCATCAATCCAAGGACGAATGTATTGTAAGTTGCATGATTCGTCCAAGCATAATTTTGAGGATTGCAACATGTTTCGTCAAATAGTTAAATCGGCCATTGAAAAAGGACGACTGAAGTTTGTTGAAACACCAAGAGATGACTAGTCTATTCCGATTGGTCCCGATGGCAAAAAGTTTTTGCATCGGCTGCTTCAAGCCGATCCATTTAAAGAGAAGGTAAAAACTGCAGGTGATGGGATCAAGCTTTCAAGTAAAGAAGTTGTTGAAGAGCATAATGAACATAATCTTGAGGGTGAGAATTCCATCGAAGCTACAATGGAGACGTCAAGGACTGGGGGGCAGCAAGCAAATCCAACGATCGATGAAAGCAAACCAAAAGAAAACAAAGGCCGAAATAAGCGCAAGTGTAAAAGATCGAAAATCACCTTCGCTGAACTATTGGAGAAATATCAAAAGAAGAGTGAAGAGAAGAATTCTTATCGGCCCAATCATGCAAAGAAACCAAGATCACCCCAAGGCGCAAATATGAGGATCAGTATTGGCAAAGTGAGAGTTTGAATGCAACATATTCATATCCTTATTTTGGGCCGCCAATGCCAATGCCGTGGATGCCTCCCTATGCTCATGTAGATCCATGTTCATCATGGGACAGGTATGATACAAGGGTACATTCTCCATCTTATTTTAGACCATCTCACCAATATTATGCAGCTCCGAGAAGATCAACATTTGAACAGTCACATGTTAAAGACCGTTTCAATTATAAGGAATCGGTCCGGACACCATGGATGAAAAAAGAGGTGGTCAAGCAAGTCTACCACGTGAAAAGTGATGGTTGTAAGTGTGCTACTTCAGATTTGATCTCAAATAATAAAGAGCCAATTAAAGTATTGACATTGGCTACAAAAGGCAATGAGACGAAGCAACCAATTATTGAGAGTCAAATTGCCAAATCTGAAGAAAATAAGTTGAGAGTGCATAAGGCCAAGAAGGAATTGCCATTGGTCAAAACAGAATCACAGCCGAGATGCCCACTCGGCTTATCATATTGGCAAAAGAGGGAATTACACAAACTTAGTGCACAAGAACTTGAAGAAAGGAACATGGCATGGGTTCCCAAAGGAAGTGCTCAAAATAAGAATTATGTGCAAGCCTCCATTACAAGAAGTGCGGCAAAAGTGAAGAAGGAAAAGAGTAAAAACTATGAAGGACCAAGCCGAAGGTTTCAACATCTTTGGTCTACACATTATCCATATTCTTCAACTATGCCATTAATGCCTATGCCATGGAATTCGTCATCAGGTATGATTGGTAACCCTCAATGGGCTTATTTTAATCCATGGATGCAATATAATTTCTTACGTCATGAGAGGGTATTACCAAGTCACTATACATTTGATTAGCTACAAGTTTGTTGCTGATCCAAAGGGACGAAATACTTGATTTGTCATTTCATTTGTTTATTTCGGCTATATGTGCTTTGAATGAAGTTCACATGGTAATGGCCGATATTTATCTATCGTCCTAAGAGTATGTCAATGCATGGCCGGTGTAGTATTCTAACATCGTCGTTAGTTTGATTGGAGAGCGAGACAAGGTACGCGCTCATGAAAATTTATATGTATGCCTATATTATGATTGAATGGAGTTGAGACATCATGACTGATGTCATTGAATATATGCTACATAGACCAATTCATAGCTGCAGAATTGGTTGGTGGGCTTATACTTTGTTTGGATATGATTTGGCTTATGCATCTTTGAGATCTATAAGAGGCCAAATCATAGTTGATTTTGTTACTCAACATCGCATTAATGTCATGCATAATATTAATATTAGCCTTGTCTCTCTAGTACTATGGAGATTATGTATTGATGGTTCAATTCATAGCAATGGCCAAAGTGTTGGTGTTGTTTATATATTTCTTTATGGCACTATTTTTTGAAGCCTCGTGCCGCTTATAATATTTTTATGCACGATTAATCAAGGCCGAATATGCATTGTTATTCGGATTGACTCTTTTACTTGCTATAGGTGCTATACATATTGAGGCTTTTGGTGATTCGTTATGAGTAGTGCAACAAATATCCAAGGGTTATCAATGTGTTTTGACGAATCACTTATAGTTTATCTTGGGGTATGTCTAGATGAAGAATTTACCTTGGGTTGCATTAAAATTGTTCATATATTTAGACATGACAATTGGAGAGAGTTGGCATAGCAAGCATCCGGCTACCATGTCCATCATGTTGTATTGCATTTCTCTCAATAGCCGATGCTTAGTCTCGTCAACATAGGTAAGGCCGAACCGAAGTCCACAGCTTCGGCCACTAATAAAATTTTTATACAGGCGAAAGTAAGGATTGGATATAGTTTATTGTTGATTGTCTACAAAATCCTAGCAAAAGGGTGAACAATATGGTTCGGAGGATGACATTGAGATACATATCTATGGAACTTTATCACCGGATTGTTAATGAAGCTGAGAAGGTTTCACCCAAGTTTGCATCAGAAAGTTCACACAAGACATGGACGATATATACTTATCGTCCTAAGAACATATAAATGGCCGATGGAGTGTTGACATCGTCCTTAGAACAAACTTGGTACAAGTATTTTTTGGCACGCTAGCTTTACCGAAAAACAGGGGGGCATGTGTTGACGCTCAAAAGTGGCACGATCATAAAGCAACATGCCGGGGCGAAAACCTTGCCGGGGTAAAATCTTGCCGGTGTGAAAGCTTGCCGGTGTGAAGGCTTGCCGGCGTGGAAAGCTTGCCGGCACAGAAAGATCGCCGGTGTGGAAGCTTGCCGGTGTGAAATCTTGCCGGGGGAGAAACCTTGTTAGGGAGGAACCCTTGCCGGAGTACAAACCTTGCCGGAGTGAAAGCTTGCCGGTGTGAAAGCTTGCCGGGTAGAAACATTGCCGGTATGGAAAGCTTACTCGGATGGAAAACTTGCCGGGTTGGAGGCTGTGATAGTCAATCGGACGAGAAGTTGAAGATGGGCTCAAAAGGTTATTCAGATAATCTCGGATGGAAAAATGTTCTACACGGAAGTTGTGCGTCTCGTCGAAACAGTTGATTTTGATATAAAAATCGTCCCAATCCGAGTTCGTATGCAAAAGTTAGAGCTATCGGAGTGCAGCCCTGTCACGAGGCGAGATGTGGCGCGCCCCACCAGACATAGGTCTGATGGGTAGCGCGAGCGAACAGGTGTTCTGCGTGACCGTTTTGGCCCAGAAGAAGGCCTCAAATCGAAAAATGTTCAACATGAAAGTTGTTCGTCTCGTCGAAATGGTCAAGATTGCTTTTGGGCTCGTTTCCATCCGAGATCGTTTACCACCACAAAAAGGTCCAGCAAGGTGCAGCCAGTTTAAACCAAACAGTTTTGAAAAGTTCGGATAAAACCAGTCTGAATTTGACTAGGATTTTGGACGTGAATTGATGTAATTTTCTTGTAAGGAAAGCCTAGATAAATCCTTTGCTTGTACGAGAAGTCCAGCCGCCTCTTATATATGTTGGGGGTGACGGCCGATTGAAACAACACACAATCGAACAAACACATCTACTACTTTTTCGTGTTCATCTACTTTTTATCTCTCCTTTGTATATTTCTTCTCGTTCTTCGCTAGTTCTTCATGCCGGAGGGCTGCGGATCCACGAGGCTCTGGGGGCGAGCGAATCGACCTGGAGCAGCCCATAGCCGCCGCGAGCCCTGACGGGGTCCCTCTCGGGCAAACGGGGCTTCGGGTCTACAAAAGCATCTGCCGGCTGTCCTGCGTATCGCGCTGCCGGTCAGATCTCCTCCGACGCAAGCTGCGGTGCATCACCCCTAGCGTCGAGGGTACACGGTGATGTGTTCGTGTGCGAACATGAGACTTGGACCCTACGCCAAGGAACAAAAGATGAGGTCACGAGGGTGGGAGGCGCCCCCCCCTAGGGCGCGCCCCCTGCCTCACGGGCCCCTCGGAGCTCCACCGACATACTTCTTCCTCCTATATATACCTACGTACCCCCAAATGAACAGATACGGAGCCAAAAACCTAATTCCACCGCCGCAACTTTCTGTATCCACGAGATCCCATCTTGGAGCCTGTTCCGGAGCTCCGCCGGAGGAGGGTCGTCATCACGGAGGGCTTCTACATCATCATAGCCTCTCCGATGAAGTGTGAGTAGTTTAACTCAGACCTTCGGGTCCATAGTTAGTAGCTAGATGGCTTGTTCTCTCTCTTTGAATCTCAATACAAATTTCTCCCCCTCTCTTGTGGAGATCTATTCGATGTAATCTTGTTTTTGCGGTGTGTTTGTTGAGATCGATGAATTGTGGGTTTATGATCAATTCTATCTATGAATAATATTTGAATCTTCTCTGAATTCTTTTATGTATGATTGGTTATCTTTGCAAGTCTCTTCGAATTATCCGTTTGGTTTGGCCAACAAGATTGGTAGTTCTTGCCATGGGAGAAGTGCTTAGCTTTGGGTTCGATCTTGCGGTGTCCTTTCCCAGTGACAGAAGGGGCAGCAAGGCACGTATTGCATCGTTGCCATCGAGGATATCAAGATGGGGTTTATTTCATATTGCATGAATTTATCTCTCTACATCATGTCATCTTGCTTAAGGCGTTACTCTGTTTTTAACTTAATACTCTAGATGCATGCTGGATAGCGGTCGATGAGTGGAGTAATAGTAGTAGATGCAGAATCGTTTCGGTCTACTTGTCACGGATGTGATGCCTATATACATGAGCATGCCTAAATATTCTCATAACTATGCTCAATTCTGTCAATTGCTCAACAGTAATTTGTTCACCCACCGTAGAATACTTATGCTCTTGAGAGAAGCCACTAGTGAAACTTATGGCCCCGGGGTCTATTCTCATCATATCAATCTCCATCACTTTAATCATGGTTTGCTTTTTTTACTTTGCCTTTACTTTTACTTTGCATCTTTATACCAAAAATACCAAAAATATTATATCTATCAGATCTCACTCTCGTAAGTGACCGTGAAGGGATTGACAACCCCTAATCGCGTTGGTTGCGAGTAGCTATCGTTTTGTGCAGGTACGAGGGACTTGAGCGTGGCCTCCTACTGGATTGATACCTCGGTTCTCAAAAACTGAGGGAAATACTTACGCTACTCTGCTGCATCATCCCTTCCTCTTTGGGGAAATCCAACGCAAGCTCAAGAGGTAGCAGAAGACATAATTGCTTGGTTAGTATGCTTGAAGTATTATTATTTTTATGTCAATACTAAACTTTTGTCTTGAATCTTTGGATCTGAACATTCATGCCACAATAAAGGAAATTACATTGAAATTTATGTTAGGTAGCATTCCACATCAAAAAAAATCTGTTTTTATCATTTACTTACTCGAGGACGAGCAGGAATTAAGTTCGGGAATGATTGATACGTCTCCAACGTATCTATAATTATTTATTGTTCCATGCTATTATATTATCTGTTTTGGATGTTTAATGGGATTTAATATGCACTTTTATATTATTTTTGGTACTAACCTATTAACCGGAGGCCCAGTGCCAGTTTCTGTTTTTTTGCCTATTTTAGTGTTTCGCAGAAAAGGAATATCAAACGGAATCCAAACGAAACAAAACCTTCGCGAGGATCTTTCTTGGAACAAACGCAAACCAGGAGACTTGGAGTTGATGTCTGGAATTCCGTGAAGTTTCCACGAGGCAAGAGGGTGCGCCTAGGGGGGGTAGGCACGCCCCCACCCTCATGGGCCCCATGGAGCTCCACCGACATACTTCTTTCACCTATATATACTCTTATACCCTAAAAACATCAGGGGAGCCACAAAACCACTTTTCCACCGCCGCAACCTTTTGTACCCATGAGATCCCATCTAGAGCCTTTTCCGGCGATCTTCCGGAGGGGGATTCGATCACGGAGGGCTTCTACATCAACACCATAGCCTCTCCGATGATGTGTGAGTAGTTTACCACAGACCTTCGGGTCCATAGTTATTAGCTAGGTGGCTTCTTCTCTCTCCTTGGTTCTCAATACAAAGTTCTCCTCGATGTGGAGATCTATTCGATGTAATACTTTTTTGGGGTGTGTTTGCCGAGATCCGATGAATTGTGGATTTATGATCAAGTTTATCTATGAACAATATTTGGTTCTTCTCTGAATTCTTATATGCATGCTTTGATATCTTTGCAAGTCTCTTCGAATTATCGGTTTAGTTTGGCCTACTAGATTGATCTTTCTTGCAATGGGATAAGTGCTTAGCTTTGAGTTCAATCTTGCGGTGTCCTTTCCCAGTGACAGTAGGGGCAGCAAGACACGTATTGTATTGTTGCCATCGAGGATAAAAAGATGGGGTTTATATCATATTGCTTGAGTTTATCCCTCTACATCATGTCATCTTGCCTAAAGCGTTACTCTGTTCTTATGAACTTAATACTCTAGATGCATGCTGGATAGCGGTCGATGTGTGGAGTAATAGTAGTAGATGCATAATCGTTTCGGTCTACTTAACACGGACGTGATGCCTATATTTCATAATCATTGCCTAGATATTCTCATAACTATGCACCCTTCTATCAATTGCTCAGCAGTAATTTGTTCACCCACCATAATACTTGCTATCATGAGAGAAGCCACTGGTGAAACCTATGGCCCCCGGGTCTCTTTCTTATTATATTGCATCTCTTTTATTTACATCGCATATTGTTTACTATTTTGCTATCTATACAACAAAAATATCTAAAATATTTACCTTACTATCTTTATTAGATCTCACTTTCACAAGTGACCGTGAAGGGATTGACAACCCCTTTATCGCGTTTGTTGCGAGGTTCTTGATTGTTTGTGCAGGTACTAGGTGACTTGCGTGTTATCTCCTACTAGATTGATACCTTGGTTCTCAAAAACAGAGGGAAACACCTACGCTACTTTGCTGCATCACCCTTTCCTCTTCAAGGGAAAACCAACGCATGCTCAAGAGGTAGCAGCACATCCCGGCGCTTTTGAGGAGTAGCATCTCATGCAGACTCCTCTCTAGCACGCTCATGTACCACACCCTCCATGACAACGAGCCCCCGCCGCGCGAGGACGACGAGCAGACGTAGTATGCTACTATGCTTTCTGTTTAGTATAACTATTTAATTTTGGTTTGTATTATGGTATGTAGTATGATGAACTCCCATATGCTATGTCTGAACTCTGGTGATCTGTGTTTAAGCGCGAACTACATATTTGAATATGTGGTCTCGATAGAAGGATCTATTCTGGCTGCGTGTCTGGCATCCTGCGAAAATCATTTCTGGGGTACCATAAATGAGTTTTACGGGGCGACGGTCGGGTTGCGGGATCTGCTAGGGATGCTCTAAGGCCAACTCTACTCGATCCCCTATCCGTTGTTAGAAGAGTAAAAATTCGGTTTAAATCCTCTAATCGACACATAGCCGATCCCCTAAACCGAATAGTGGCCTGACGCTTATCCCACATCTATATTTGCTCGGCCGCTACCTCTCGGAGGAATAACTCTGCCTCTCTCGCGCCTCTCCCCCTACCACTGCCTGTTCATCGGTGCACCTCCCACCGACCGTCCAGGGACCGATGCTACCTCGTTGCCTTCCTTGGCCTTCACCACCTTTCTGCCCGACTCCAAGGACTTTCGGCATGTCGCCGTCACCAGAATCAAGGTGAAATGTCGCCACTGTCGCCATAGCCGATTCATCGGATTGCATCGAATCTTCTTCCTCTTTGGCGGCGCCGCATCTGACCTTGCTTGCGCACCACTGTAGGTCACTCCCACCCATCACCGCCCACTGGCTTGGCCTAAACGATGTTGGCCAACCAGTGGACCACCCCCGCACCGCAAGTGTTCAATGTTCTACCTAGGTGAGTTTTTTGAACTTCTTTCTTTTGTTTCGTTTTGAACCGAGCCATTAAAATTGAAGATGAAGAGGTTGAGGGGGATGGCCTTCGAGGACTCGTTGTCAACGTAAGAGGAAGAAGACGACAAAGACTTTGAAACCATTCTAGGCATGATTGTAGGATCGAAAGTATGTCTAGAGGGGGGTGATTAGACTACTTGAACAAAAAAAAATCTAGCCTTTTCCCAATTTTAAGTCTTGGCAGATTTTAGCAACTTAGCACTAGTCAAGTAAACAACCTACACATGCAAGTCTAAGAGTATAGCAGCGGAATGTAAAATATTGCACATGAAGGTAAAAGGAGGAGTTTGGAGGGATCAAACGCAATGTAGACACGAAGATTTTGGCATGGTTCTGATAGGTGGTGCTATCGTACATCCATGTTGATGGAGACTTCAACCCACGAAGGTTAATGGTTGCACGAGTCCACGGAGGGCTCCACTCACGAAAGGTCCACGAAGAAGCAACCTTGTCTATTCCACCATGGCCATCACCCACGAAGGACTTGCCTCACTAGGGTAGATCTTCACAAAGTAGGCGATCTCCTTGCCCATACAAACTCCTTGGTTCAACTCCACAATCTTGACGGAGGCTCCCAAGTGACACCTAACCAATCTAGGAGACACCACTCTCCAAAAGGTAATAGACGGTGTGTTGATGATGAACTCCTTGCTCTTGTGCTTCAAATGATAGTCTCCCCAACACTCAACTCTCTCTCATATGATTGGATTGGTGGAAAGATGATTTGAGTGGAAAGCAACTCGGGGAAGGCTAGAGATCAAGATTTATGTAGTTGGAATGGAATATCTTGATCTCAACACAAGTGTAGGTGGTTCTCCCTCAGAAAATGTATGATGGAAGTGTCATCCATGGAGCAGAATATGAGGACGGACCGGCATCCGATGGAGAAACCGTTGTCTGCTCCGACGACGAGTCTTCTGGAGAGACCAAATCGCTCTATCAGTTGTAGGATGGTCGGATTAGTGGAGGTTCCGAGGGCAACAGTATTCCAGACTCCCCCGATCTGCCAAACCGGGCCGCAATCTTCATGGCCAGTACACAATCAGCGCCCCACTCATCAACCGCCGCAGCAATGCTCTTCGGTTCAGCAACAGCCACACCGGCGGGGGCAGGGAGCTCTGCGCCACCTCCGGCTCAAGTTTTGTCTGACTTGTTCGACGCTTTGGCAACATTGATGGCCGCAGAGGTGGATGCAGCAGCCTGGGATCAGCACAACACGGAGATCACAAAGGTGAAAGATCAGATAACTCAGGCTAAAGTGGACCTAGCGGCAGAGAACACTAGGATGGCCACAGAACAGGCCGAGTTGGAAGCTCAGGCCTACCGGCTTAGGCTGGATCAGAATGCTTCAGAAGAAGTCATGAAAAGAAGATACCGATCGCATCTCCCGCCGAGTTATGAGCCAAGAAATCTCTTCACTACGCCAGGAGCAGGAACTTGTAACCAGCCAATATTAAACCGGACGGAGGCGCCAGGGACAGGAGCGCCGGTTCAGCCGCGCACGACGGACCCGCCTCGTCAGAACAGCATTGTGCCACAGTATGTTCCAACACCTCCCGGGCATTACTCCAACCCGTTGGACAACATTGTGGCCGCCGCTTCATGGTTGGCAGCCCTCCCAACCGACGGCGAATCACCAGTTGCGATTGAGGCACGACGGGCCAGAGATCTCCTTCAAACAGCTCTAAACCAGCAGCAGGCATATTCACACAGTCGTGAGAGGATTCATTCCACCCCCCGTCCAAGACGGAGCTACAGCAGGCACATTGAGGATGAACCGGCTGTGTCAAGCAGTGAACGTCGCCGTAACTCACCGTGAGGGCACAACCCAGCAGGGGGAGGTGCTAATGCGCATGATGTGGTGGATCATGGTCGCGCACGTCGAGAGGCCGAGTTAGCAGCTCTGCACGGAGCCCATCAACCTACTCCGGTTCACCCTACCGCTTCAGTAGAGGCAGGTGTGGTATTCAGTTCCTTAGGGGTGCCGTGTCTTACCCCCGCTTTGCGTAATGTAAGACTGCCCAAGGACTTCAAAGGACCTCGTAAGGTACCTAATTACACCGCCGACCTGCAACCAGAGGCATGGGTTGAAAGCTATGAGATGGCAATGGAGATGTTAGATGTGGATGAAGCAGTATGTGCTAAATACTTCACCATGATGTTGGAAGGAACGACTCATACTTGGTTGAAGAGCTTACCAACTAATTCTGTCGGATCATGGGCCGAACTGAAGCACCGGTTTATCCAGAACTTCAAAGATACTTGTAAGCAGCCCATGTCAATTGTGGATCTGGCCGCTTGTGTTCAAGAGGATGGGGAGTCCACGACCCATTGGGTAAAGCGGGTCTCAGCTATTTTGCATTCATCGGATCGTATCAATGCAGATACCGCCGTGTTAACGTTGGAGGGCAATTGCCGTTTTCTGCCGCTCAAACAAAAGTTAGGAAGGCTCAAACGTTACCGCAATGATATGTCAATGCTTATGGCCGCTTTGGTTAAGTACGCCGATTCAGATAATACCAAAGACCCTGACTCAGAGGAGGACAAACTGGGGAAAGGGAAAAAGAACGGCAACACCAAGGGTCAGCAGCATAATCCGGCAGGCCATGGGAACAATGGTAAGCGCAAGGCCGACAATAGTTTGGACTTTGTAGCTAATACCAATGCTCAGGAGAATGGTCAGCGCCGTAAGGGTAAGCAGCCCCAGAGGGGCGGAGGTTCAGGCCCCAATTTGGAGTGGCTGTTAAATCAACCCTGTCCAAAGCATGGATCAAAGGAGAAGCCAACATTGCATCTTTGGAAGGATTGTTATATCATGCGAGATTTCAAGAACTCCAATATGTTTCAGTACGATAATGGCCCGCCCGGCGGTTCAGGAGGTGGTTTCCACGGGCCGGGTTACAGAGGCGGCAGTTCCAGTTCAGGATTTCAGGGCAATCAAACCGGACACAACAATGAAGGGAACCAGGGCAATCAGGGAGGTTACAACCATCAGGGGAACCACCACCAGCAGCAGTCGGGTTATCAGAGCAATCCCAAGCAGTTAAATAGTGGGCAATATCATGTCTTCACCACTAGCTTGTGTAAGCGTGATCAGAAGCATCACAAGAGGGCAGTGAACTCTATTGAACCAGCGGTGCCTCAGTATTTGCACTGGTCCGAGCAACCCATTTTGTGGAGTAGAGAGGATCACCCACCCCGGGTTGACAAACCGGGTCATCTGGCCTTAGTGGTGGCCCCTCAAGTTGGGGGATATAAGTTCACCAAGGCACTGATGGATGGGGAAAGTAGTATCAACATTCTATATTATGATACCTTCCGTCGTATGGGGTTGACAGATAAGAATCTTAAACCGTCAAACACCGTTTTCCATGGTGTAGTGCCTGGTAAGTCTGCATATCCAGTGGGCAAGATAGCCTTAGAGGTGGCTTTTGGGGATGATCATGATTCAAGATCAGAAACATTGACCTTTGAGGTGGTAAAAATCAAAAGTCCGTATCACGCTTTGTTTGGGCGACCGGCTTACGCTAAGTTCATGGCGAGGCCCTGCTATGTTTATCTACAGCTTAAAATGCCAGGTCATAAGGGGACCATCATAGTACACGGGAGCAGGAAGATCGCTTTGGAATGTGAGGAAGGTGATGCGGCTTATGCTGAGTCGGTTTGTGCCATAGAGGAGCTGAAGTTTTATAAAGACAAAGTTGATCCAGCAGATATGACTTCTTTGAAAAAGCCGACTACGGAACACGATCCGACGTTGAAATTTAAATCGGCCACAGATACCAAGATGGTTGATTTGTTCCTGGTGATTCATCCAAGTAGTTCAGCATCAGCGCTAACCTGGATCCCAAATAGGAAAGCGTGCTCATCGAGTTCATCCGTGAGAACCGGGACATCTTTGCATGAAAACCTTCTGACATGCCAGGTGTACCGAGGGAACTCGCTGAGCATACACTTAATATTGATCCTAAGTTTAAACCGGTCCGGCAGTTTCTCCGCCGCTTCAATGAAGAAAGGCGCAAGGCTATTGGTGAAGAGGTAGCTCGGTTGTTGGCCGCAGGGTTTATCGTGGAGGTCTTTCACCCAGAGTGGTTGGCTAATCCGGTGCTGGTTCTTAAGAAAAATGGCACTTGGCGTATGTGTGTAGATTACACAGACTTGAACAAAGCTTGCCCTGCAGATCCCTTTGCCCTCCCTCGTATTGATCAGATTATTGATGCTATGGCGGGTTGTGACCGTTTGTGTTTTCTGGATGCTTATTCTGGTTATCATTAGATCAAAATGGCAGTTAAGGACCAGGAGAAGACGACTTTTATAACTCCTTTTGGAGCCTTCTGCTATGTCTCCATGCCTTTTGGGCTCAAGAGTGCCCAGGCGACTTATCAACACTTTGTTTAAAATTGTCTTCATAAACAGATTGGGCGCAATGTTCATGCATATGTAGATGATATTGTGATAAAGTCCAGGAAGGAAGAAACATTGATAGATGATTTGAGAGAAACCTTTGACAACCTCCGGGTTTACAAAATGATGGTCAATCTGGAAAAGTTTGTCTTTGGTGTCCCGGCAGGAAAACTCTTGGGTTTTCTGGTGTCAAACAAAGGCATTGAGGCTAATCCGGAAAAAATCTCACCAATTACATCTTTGGCTAAACCGGCGTGTATCAATGACGTTCAACGTTTGGCCGGCCGGATTGCGGCTTTGAGCCAGTTTATCAGTCGTCTTGGGGAGAAGGCTATCCCTCTATATCAGATGCTAAAGAAAACAGATGATTTTGTCTGGAGTGAGGCGGCTGATAAAGCATTTGAGGATCTAAAGAGGCAGTTAGCTGAACCGCCTGTGCTTGCAGCCCTGATCGATAAAGAGCCGTTATTGCTGTATGTGGCTGCTAATGCCCGAGCTGTTAGCGTGGCTATTGTGGTGGAGCGCAAGGAAGCTGGAAAGGAGTATTCGGTTCAACGGCCGGTTTATTATATCAGTGAGGTGCTCATTGAATCAAAGCAGAGGTATCCACATTGGCAGAAGCTGGTGTATGGAGTGTTTATGGCAAGCCGGAAGCTCAAACATTATTTTCAGGGTCATCCTATCATAGTGGTCAGTTCAGCCCCTCTGGGAGATATCATTCAAAACAGAGAAGCAACTGGCCGGATTGCTAAGTGGGCTATTGAGCTTGGACCTCACGGGCTCAAATACACGCCTCGCACAGCAATTAAATCCCAAGCGCTCATGGATTTCATCAATGATTGGACAGAGTTGCAGGCACCAGAGGAAAAGCCAGGTAACACGTATTGGACTATTCACTTTGATGGATCCAGACAGTTGGAGGGCTCGGGGGCTAGAGTCATACTAACTTCCCCACGAGGTGACAAGTTTTGTTATGTCCTCCGTTTAATGTTCCCTTGTACTAACATCTAACAATGCAGCTGAATACGAGGCCTTGCTCCACGGTCTTCGGGTGGCAAAGAAGATGAACTTAAGCCGAGTTAAGTGCTTTGGTGACTCGGATCTGGTGGCTCAACAGGTGTCTGGCACTTGGGATTTTAAATACCCACTCATGGCTGCATATCGACGAGAGGTGGACACAGTGGCTGGTCACTTCAAGGGTTATCAGGTGGACCATATAGACCGGCGAAAGAACGAAGCGGCGGATGCTTTAAGCTGCCTTGGTTCTCAGCGTAAACCGGTCCCACCAAATGTCTTTCTTGACGTGCTGCATAATCCGTCGGTCAAGGTACCAACAGAGGAGGAGTTGGCTATTCCTGATCCGGAGGCTCAATTGGTGGCAGCTTTGCATGTCATACCGGATTGGACAATCCCATACCTGGCTTACATGAACCGGGGCGAGTTACCGGAGGATGAAACCTCGACCCGACAGATAATCCAGCGTTCTAAGTCGATGACCATACTCAACGGAGAGTTACATCATTACAGCGTCTCAGGGGCAATTCAGCGTTGTGTCTTTCCTCAAGAGGGTTGTGAGATTTTGCGAGAAATCCATGAAGGGGATTGTGGTCACCATGCTGGTTCAAAATCTTTGGTAGCTAAAGCTTTTCACCATGGTTTTTATTGGTTAACAGCTCACGCCGATGCGGAGGATTTAGTCAAAAGATGTGACGGTTGTCAAAAATTCGCACGCCGTGCTCATATTCCGGCTCAGGAGTTGAGGATGATTCCAATAACTTGGTCGTTCGCAACCTGGGGGCTTGATATGGTGAGACCCTTCAAGCGATCCAAGGATAAAAAGACCCACTTATTAGTGGCATTTGACAAGTTCACGAAATCGGTGGAAGCAGAGCAAGTCAGTAAGTGTGATGCGGCCACGGCGGTTCAGTTCATCAAAAAGGTGATATTCTGGTTTGGCTTTCCACACAGTATTATAACTGATAATGGTACTAATCTATCAAAGGGAGAGATGGAGGAATTTTGCCAACGTGAGCACATCCGACTTGATATAGCATCGGTGGCTCATCCCCAATCTAATGGTCAAGCGGAGAGGGCAAATCAAGAAATTTTGAGAGGTATTAAACCCCGGCTTATGGTTCCTTTGAAACGGACACCGGGTTGTTGGGTTGAGGAGTTACCTTCTGTGTTATGGAGCATCAACACCACACCCAACAGATCTACGGGTCACACGCCTTTCTTCATGGTTTATGGAGCGGAGGCAGTTCTTCCTAGTGACATTGTAAGTGCATATAGTTCCCCTTAGTGATTTTGGTGTATTGAAGACTTATAGGTTAAGGGACTAATGCGTTTATGAGTGTACACAGGTCTATAAGTCTATGTGGAGCTTGATATTTACAGAGAAATTCGACCCCTAAAAATGAAGTTCTTCGATTGAAGACTTTGGATCACTGAAGACTTTCTGAAGACTTTGAAAGTGAAGAAATTGGTGTGACCTTGAAGACTTGGTATTCGTTCGAGGAACATGAAGCGTGAAGACTTTTGTTTTCGTAGTTTCATTTTCTCTTTTTGAGTCATAGGAAACACCGTACTGTTAAAGGGGGTCGAGGAAATACTAAGGAAATATTTCCAAGTGATGCTCAACTCAAAATCCTACACCTACCAATCCCTTCGAGTGAAGCCATTGGAAATCTCATACAGTTCAGTCAATTTCTTCAGTGACAACGACAAAGTTCTTCTGGTCTCTGAGGAATTTGTCCTGACTAAGGAGTTAGGAATTCGCCAGTGCGGATTGCCTACACAGTGAGGAACATGATAGCCCTGAGGATTTTGCTACTCAAAATTCCGACCGTTGCTGTGCTATGCGCCAGCTGTCCCAAAATATCTATCCACCTAACGGTCATATCATTGAAGGACATTTATGTCTTATCATGTCGGGCTACTCCCTAGGCTATAAATAGCCGCCCCCTACAACCACTAGTTGGTTGGTTGCTCCGAGAGAAACTGACACTTGTCATTTGAGAGCAACCCATCCTCCGAGGACTTTGAGAGAAAATCATCAAGTGAGGAAAAACCCAAAACCCAAACACCTACAAACCCCAAGTGATTGAGCATCACTGAAGAGATTGATCCTGTGTGGATCCGACGCTTGTTACCTTTGAAGACTGTGCTTCTTCCAGACGGTTAGGCGTCATGGTCTAGAGCATCCAAGAGGAATTGTGGACCGCCAAGTGACCAAGTTTGTGAAGGTTCAGAAGTCACCTGAAGACTTACCACGAGTGATTGGACGAGGTCTGTGTGACCTTAGTTCAAGGAGAATACGGTGAGGACTGGGTGTCCTGAGCTGCGTGTTTAGGACTGGGTGTCCGGGACTATGTGTCCTTGAGTTTAAATACTCAGCCGCTCCAACCAGACGTACAACTGAGATAGTAGTTGGAACTGGTCTACCAAATCATTGTCTTCACCAAGCTTACTAGTTCTATTTCCTCAACTCTTTCATTTCCTCATAACTGTGTTGTGTGCTTGTTCATATCTGTGTTTGAAGACTTTGACTGAAGACTTTCTCAATTTCCTCAGTTCAATTTCTTCAGTCTGTTTGTCTTCATCCTGTGTTATCCTGTGCTTACGCTTCTGTACTATGTGCCTGTCTTCATTTCATCATGATGACTATGCTTGTATTCTGTTATGTTTACTTTTGAGTACTCATTCCGCTGCTAGTAGTTCTTCGCTAAGGAATTTCCTCACCGGCAAATTCCTCAGTGAAGAATTTCATAAAAATCGCCTATTCACCCCCCTCTAGTCGATATAACGCACTTTCAGACATACATCACGACTCGCCCCGTGTAGCAGCTTATATTGAAGCTAATAATGAAACAACACGTCAAGACTCACTGGACCTGTTAGATGAGGAGCGTGATCTTGCAGCAACACGTTCGGCGATTTATCAACAAGATCTCCTACGTTATCATAGCCGCCGGGTTAAGACCGGAACTTTTCAAGAGGGCGATATGGTGCTCCGGCCCATCCAGGATTAGACTGATATGCACAAATTATCCCCACCTTGGGAAGGACCTTTTGTGGTCAGCAAGAATCTGCACAACGGGTCATACTACCTCATTGATGTTCGAGAGCACAAAGACTCACGTAAATCAGAGGAGGAGACCAAGCGGCCGTGGAATATAGCTCTTCTTCAGCCTTACTATACTTGAGCCACATGCTCTTCATATGTACATATTTATGACAATGTATATATTATATTATAAACCGGAGCCTCAAATATAGCGGGGTGTCTGTTCTTTTTACAAGAATTTCTACTGACAAAGCGGAGTTTTGTTAAACCGGTCTTTGCAGCCGCACGAATATAAGGAAAATCACTAGGGGGCTTGGTCATATCTGAACCATAGCTACACCTCTTGATCGGTTTGAAACCATAAAGGGATATCACTAGGGGGCTTTCTTGTTATCACACCATAGCTACACCTCTTGATAGGCGTTAAGCCAAAAAGGAAATTATGTGGAGCCAAAGAGAGTCTGTTGCATTAAGCACAGTTCAAACATAGGTAACCACCGAGCACAGCTCACATATTACCTGGGGGCTCTTTGCTTCTCAAAGAACAATGAGTTTGAACCCTTGTAATAGGCTATCAAGCCAGGCTTGGAAGCTAGGTGTATTCACCTAAAACCCCGGGTAATCCTGCCTCTTTAAGTAAGTCACTCCGTCCAGGTAAACCTGGTATGACCCATCGAACGTTTGACAAGTCAATCCCATGGACCCTGAACTTGTCACAGTTAAATCGGTGATTGGTTAAAGATTGAGGTCCATCTAAAAAGGCTTTGTAAAACGGTTTAACTCAGTGGCCTGGCAGCCCATGAAAAGCCTCGATTTGGAGCCTGGCAGCTCGTAAAAAGCCTCGCATGTTCTTTTTGAGTTCTATTTGCCAAGTTTTTTTCCGCCTTTGTTGAGGTTCATAATATCTTCTGATAAACCGACGTACTTGACCCGGCTTGGCTTTCAACTACAAGTTGTCAGTACATGATCAGTTATAATCCGGCGTTCATTAACCCGGTCAGGTTATGACTAACAAGTTGCCAGTGTTATAAGGAAAATCCGGCGTTTATTATATCCCGGTACGGTTTATTATCATAATCCGGCAAATTAAGGACGGAGTTATCAATGCTCCGGATTGGTGTTTACATCTTTACCATACAAGCAGTTGGTCAGCCAACGAGGTATGTTGCAGATGTTATTTTTATACAAACTTTGATTATCCATCCAAGTATTGTCTATTTTTGGGCATCATGACCCGTCCAATGGTAAACCACTAGGACACTTTCAAGTTTTTGTATCCAGGAACACAAATTTTCATGGGCTATGCATAAATAGATCCCAAAAAAGTGAAACAAGTTTTCACAATGTCAAGGCACCACAAAACATGCTCGATGGCATGACAGATAAAGGGGTTTTTGCTATCCTATTACAAGAAGCTTCAAAACGGCTCCAATTGAGAAATTGTTTCTAAGCAGTGGCACACAATGCTGGTAAACCGGCTGCCAGTTTAAGATGCTTAGTCTGGACGGCTTGACGGTTGAGGATCATTTGGTGCAATCACTTATTCTTCATCCCTCCCCAGATGCTAGAAACCAACCGTTGACCAATCGATTCCGGTTAAAGCTTGAAACACGACTTCTTCATGGATAAGGCTGGAGGGGTTAATGTCAGGAGCGTAAGTATGCTTACGAATTGGAGGCACAAGTTCTTCGACTTCATGGATTTTGGCAGGCTGTCTCTTCCCTTCAGTGTCGTAAGCCGGCTGGAAATGAGATAAGTCTGTGTCTTCTGCCAGTTTGCTGGCTATGGGCCGCATCTCCTTTGTCAGCCTTCGGAGATCATCATTGTCGAAATTTGAACCATCCTCCTTCACACCTGGATATCCTTTAATGATGTCATCCGCTTCAAGATCCGGAATCCATGCTTTGGCCCGGATTAGTGCGGTCAGCACTCCTGCTCTTGCGGCTGCTTTCTTCAGTTCAGTAATCCGGGCTGGTAGCATGGCCAGCTTCTCAAGGGTTTATTTTATCAATGTTGGTGCCGGTTTATTGTAGGCTGCAGTGCATATCGCACGCTGGGATCCAGAGTAAAGCTGTTCTATTAAGGTGTATGTCGCTTTAAGCTTCATCCGCATATCAGCGCCCAGATGAGTAATGCGAGTGCCTGTCATGGTTTAAGGTTAGCCAGACTGGTAAACAATAAGATCTCATGAATTGGACAAACATCATAAGGAGATAATTACCAAATACAGCGGATGTCATGGCGTTGATTTGCCGCTTCAAACCAGTTAGTTCATCTACAACTGGCTTCAGGGCTGCTTCGGCATCCTCAACTCTTTTGGTTAAACCGGCCTTTTCGGTTTCCCAGTCAGGACATTCCTTGTTAAAAGACTCCTTTAGCTTTTCCATAGCTGTCAGGGATTTCGTCAGCTCCTCCTTGGCTTTCGCAGCCTCTACTTGTTGGGATTTCACGTTCTCTTGCAAACCAGCAGTTCGGGCATCTCTATTGCTTAGCTCGGTCTGTAATAGTGAAGATATGTCAACAACAGGATATGTATTTTCTAAGTACTAAGCGTATAACAAGTTATGCACTTCGTACTTGGGGGCTAATGCCTATTTGCTCTATTATCAATACATCTTTTATAAGTCTCCAAAACAATGCAAGCATTATCCTTGACACTTGGGGGCTAATGTACATCTGTTCAAAACGGACGCATGAATTCAAGACCCGGATTACCTCGCAAAGCTAAACCGGCCCTTGGGGGCCACACCAAGGAAAGCTACATAATTACATTGGTAAAGTATCGGTTTTGTTTTCACTAAGGACCTGACATTTTGAGGGTCAGCAGGAGAGGATTGAAGTATTACTAAGTCCCGGTTTAAGATTAACATCATAAAACGGCCCTTGGGGGCTACTTGGGCTAGTGTTTCAACTTTGGAATCAAGAAATAAAGGAAGATGAAAATACCTTATAGCGTTCCTTCATCAGGTTCACCAAACCGGCTTCATAGTCACGGTTTGAGTGTAGACGGTTTAAAAAACCGGAGTGAAGTTCTTCAGCACTGAGATGAGCATAGCTTGATAGGTCAGTGCTCCACTTACCCTTTCCCCTGGCAGCACGCTCTTCTTTGGCACTATGTTGGGCCAAGATTATAGGATGGCCAGGAGAGCTGTGGCCCATGCCAGTAATGATAACATCATCTCCTTGGCCTTCAGTTGTTTTTGCGGGTGATGATGGAGTATCAGTACCTCTCACCGGACTAGCCCGGTTTGGAGGTGTCGGTTCAGTGTCAGGCACAGCAGGATCAGCTTCTAGTTGTTCATCAATATTCTGGTCTTGAAGGGGCGATTCATCAAAGGTAGCTTCAGGATGAGGACCCTACGGTTCACAAGTTTGGTCTGGTTCACCTATTTGCTCTTCTTCAAAAACCGCCTGGTCTTCTGATGGATTGTTGACCCGAGCTTTCTTGCTGGGTCTGGCTTTGGCTCTGCAAACGAAATTAAAAGAGGTTTAGCATCTTATTCAAGATTTGCAACGCATTTGAAGAAAGGGTTTGAATGCTTACCCAGCTACAGTTTTAAGAGGAGGGAGTTGGGTTGCTGTTGACTCGCTAGAAGATGAGGGAGGTGTCACCTGATAATTTGAATCAGATGGATTAAGAGGTTATCCGAAATAACCTACCTTGGGATAAGAATTGTCAGAAGTGGGGGAGACCTCAGATCGGCGCTTTCGAACCGGGGTATCAGGTAAACCGGCCGAAGTGACCTGTTGGCCGCTGTGCCGGGTTGTTCGGCGAGCTTCATGCCGCTGCGTCTTCAAAATAAATGTTGGATCCAAGTAAGCAATAGGATGAGAAAAGCTTACTTTCCGGACCGCTTGACGGGTTTTTTTGTGTTGGCATAGAGTCTGAACCAGAGGAAAGGGTAATTACCTCTACATCATTAGCCTGGCTGCCTTCTACGTCCTCCTGATAAAGATCATTGTTAATGAGGTGCATGAAAAGGGAGCAAAGTGAGTCAAGTTCTACCTCAACTTCCGGATCATCTGCATCTTCATCAAGTTCCATGTTGATCCGGTCAGCTATTTTCCGCTTTGAGGTATGCTTGACGGCTTTGGTTTTGGGACGGGATGGCTTTGCCGCTTTATCTGCGGATTTCCGCTTCCAGAAGGGATCATCACCTTGTTTATACACAAACAAAAGAAAGTTTACAAGTTGAACAATTTAAAGATATCAAAGATAAAAAGGAAGCATAGTGCTTACAGCAGGCGGTTTATTTTGAGTGTAGAAGGGGTTCAAGCCGGTTTGGCGACAGACTAATTCCGGTTCATTCAAAATTTTCTTAACGCCTTCAGTGACCTCTTCATCGGTTATCTGAATGTTGATGTGGCGTTGGGGGTCTTCTAATTCAGCGGTATACTCACACATTAAACCAGGGCGGCGGCTTAGTGGCAAGATGCTCCAAGATATCCAGCAACGCACAAAATCAATGCCTAATAAACTGTTGGCCATAAAGGGCCGGAGCTTGGCAGTTGAGGGGCATATTTGGCCCGTTCTACAGAACTTAAACGTTGCGGCATTGGATGAGTGTTGGAAAGCCGGTGATCACGGTAGCCTGGGAGAGGGTTCTCATCTTCAGGAGAGGTATCTATGCAGTAGAACCAAGTCTGGTTCCATTCCTTAGGGTGACTGTGCAGTTTGGCATGAGGGAATTCAACTTCTTTCCGCTTTTGAGTAGAGACACCACCAAGTTCAATGTTGGGACCATTTACAAATTCTGTATGCCGGTTCAGATGAAAAAAGTCCCGGAATAGCTCAGCAGTTGGTTCTTCTTGTAAGTACACTTCACAGAAGACTTGGAAGTTGCATAGATTGGACTGAGTTGGGTCTGATATCTTGAGGATGGAGTTGGAAACTGGCAAGAACATCTCGGAAAAACTTCGACTCGGGCAGTTTGAAACCACGGCCTATGTGGTCGACAAAGACCACTACCTCACCCTGCCTCGGGGTAGGAGGATTTTCTGTTCCTGGAACTCGCCACCGAATTTCCGTTTTCTTGGGCAAGGTGCCGATACTGACCATTCCGTTCAACTGTTCTTAGGTGATCCGGGAAGGAGCCCAGTTGCAAGCGCAAAACTGTTTGGCCATTGTGAAACGAAAAGCTGAAAAAGAAATGCCGTTTTATGAATCATTCATGGTGGTGCGCAAGATGCAATGGAATAAAGATATACAGATGTGTGAAATTGCGTAAACCGGAGACTGATGCAATAATGAATGACAAGGTCATATCAAGGGTATACATGTGTTGTTAAACCCGACTGCTACAATGAATGTAAAGGGGGTTTGCCGGTTTACCAAGGGACTAATGGTATGAGATAGATTGTTTTTATAAGGGTAAACTGCCTACATGGTAAAGAGGATACATATCTAAGGCGAAAAAGGCTAAGTAAGGTAAAACAAATTTCACAGTTTGGCATGGGAATTTCAGATCTGCCGTGCGTTGGATAATCAAAATATATTCTGTTCTAATCTCAAGTGCTCAAAAGGTTCAGTAAGTTCAGATGAGTTTGATATCAAGTAGATGCCTTAACACGAAGAAAGGAGTTTAAGCTACAAAGGGCGCTAAAAACAATCAGATCTAACTGGCCATTTGTGTTACTAAAGGAGGAACAACTTCAGGTTATGAAGAACACCGAACCCTAATGGTAGATCTGGGGTGAGGAGAAAGGAACTTACTGGTGTAGGAGGAAGCAGCGGAGGGTCACCGCGTGTCTCTAGTAACGGTCAGGTTGATGCAGCGGCCTTTGTCGAAGTAGAGGTGAAGCTCGGTGACGGTGGCAGCGCTCAGGAGTAGAGATGTCGTGAGGAGGAAGAAGAAGCAAAGGAGACGAAGGGGGAAAAGGAGAAGGACCCGCGGTCCTATTTATAAGGCGAAGCGATAAAGCGACAAGTGCAGAAATCGAGGAGCTGGAAATGGATAAGTATTAAAGATGATGCCTCGAGGGTTGAAATGATCATTAATGAAGGGCATCTTCGGCTTCAACGGGTAGATGACATCAAGATGATTGGTTGCGGATTTAAAGGATGACATCACGGTGATTTACCAGATTTATACAAAGATGGCAGAGCAAGAATTTTTCTAAGTATTGGAGATTGACATGAACAAGTTCAAATCAATCTGGGGCCTAATGTTGGGGATATAGTTACTGGAGGTAAACCGGCTAGGCATGGCCGGATTAGCTCCATGAAGATTGAAGCCCATGAAGATGGCAATATACTGGCGCTTTAAGAAGGCCCAAGGCCCAAAGGCGGATTAAAGCCTGTAGTTGTGAACCGACTTTATCATGTAAACTTGTATTGTAAGTTAGAGGAATAGATACCGAGCCGGACACCTCTATGATCCGGCCTCGGGACTCTGTAAACCGGCGGGCGTCAACCTGTGTATATAAAGGGACGACCCGACCACGGTTTGAGGACAGGAAACAACAACTCGAGGGCCAGTCAAAGCGGATTCGCTCCCTGGTCATCAAAACCTTAGCAATACCAATCACAACTAGATGTAGGCTTTTACCTTCATCGAAGGGGCCGAACTAGTATAAACTCCCCGTGTCCCCTTGTCCGGTTTAACCCCTTTAAGCTAACCCGTTGCGATGGCTCCACGACTAAGTCCTTTCACAAGGACATCTGCCATGACAAACCCACGACAGAAGGGGAAACAAAGAGTTTGCATTGAGAACTCGGTGGGACCAATCACTCATCTTAGTTAGACCGAAAAGTTACGAAGGGAAACAGAGAGTTTGCAATCCCATCTCGGTGAGACCGAGATCCCTATCGGTGAGACCGAAAAGACTAGGGTTTTGTGGCAGTGGCTATGTCAATTGAACTCGGTGGCGCCGGATGGAAAGTTTCGGTGGGGCCGAGTTTGACTTTTGGTTTGGTACATATGTGGATATGAGAAAGTGGTTGAGGATTTTGGAGCATATCACTAAGCATTTTGAGCAAGTAACCCATTAAGCAACACCTGATCCCCTTTTAATATTATTGGCTTTTCCTATGGACTCAATGTGATCTTGGATCACTAAAAGGTAAAAAGTAGAGTCTTGAGCTTTAGAGCTTGAGCTAATCTTTTGTCCTTAGCATTTTGAGGGGTCCACATTTCTAATCCATGCCATGCCAAACATTGAGCCTTCCTGAAATATTTATCTTGAAATAGTATTAGCTTAATGAGCTATATGTTGTTAGGAATTACCAAAACCACCCAGGGATAGTTGCACTTTCAATCTCCCCCTTTTTGGTAATTGATGACAACATATAGATCAAAGCTTCGACAAATGATTATAATATTGAAATACATCATCGCTTTGAGAAGTATGTGATAAGCAAGAGCTCCCCCTAAATTTGTGCATTATTTAAAGTTTGCTTTTGAATGCAAATGCACAATCGATTAGGATCATGGGTTACTCTTACATGTCACATACATCTTGGTGGAGCGCTCAAAATGATATAACTTAAAAGTATGCACTCATCACCAAGCAAAGTGAATGATCATATAGAGATATAAAATATAGTATCATCCAAGCAAGCATTAAAGTAGCATATGATCAATCACATGATCACACAAGGACACAAAGTATCTCACACAGGCATACAATAAAAACTTCAACCAAAATGCAAAGAAGAAAAACACGCTCTTGAAGCCTATGATCTATACATATTTCTCCCCCTTTGGCAACAAGTTACCAAAAAGTTCAAATATGCATAGTGCTATGCGTCTCTCAGGCTTGGTCTTCGGGAGGTGGTGTAGAGATAACTCCAAGGACGAACGCATCCGTTGATGTAGTTGGAGCTGGTGGAGTGGCTGCTGGAGGTGGTACTGAAGCTGTGGCTGCTGGTGCCGATGTTGTTGCTCTTGTATCAGGTACATGCACTGCAGCAGACCTTTGTCCTCTAGGCACTCGCTGAAATGCATCAGTAGTTGCCTTCCCTCTCTTCTCTTCTGCTTCCTCCTAGAGCTGCTCAACTGCTGTTTGAATCTCAGTTACTTTCAGATCAAGATCATAAAATTTGGTTTCTATGATCCTCTCCAAGCTCTCCTGGTTTTGAGTCGGGGTGGCCTAGCCCTTCTCAATCCTTAGTGTAGACTGGATCAGATATGCAAGTTGATCTTGCTTGCTCTTCAGGAAAACTTGAGATGCCTCTTCAACACTTGGCATCTTGGCAGCTTTCTCAGCCTTTGCTTTGGCTCTCTTCTCATGTGCTTGAGCTGATGATGGTTCCTCCTCATTCATCACTACAGTGTTTTCTTCAAAATCAGGATATAGGGGTAGATGCTCCTTATCCAACATATATGTTCTTGTGCCCATCTTGGAGTTGATGAGCTCCTGAATGTGTGGAGCATACCCACAAGTCCTCTTCTGGTCAGCGGCAGTTGTCGGCGTTCTAGGAATGGGGGTCCCCAGACTTGCCTACCTGCGGCCCACAGTGTGGCTCCACCAGCAGCCCCGTACGGCTCATCTTCACCAGGAAACATTCAAGACCCTCGCGAGGGGCCGAGCCTCGCGAGGCGGACGACGCAAGACCTCTGTCGGTGTCAAAACCGGCGGATCTCGGGTATGGGGTCCAGAAACTATGCGTCTAGGCCGGATGGTAACAGGAGGCAAGGGACATGAAGTTTTACCCATGTTCGGGCCCTCTCGATGGAGGTAAAACCCTATGTCCTGCTTGATTAATATTGATGATATGGGTAGTACAAGAGTAGATCTACCACGAGATCGAAGAGGCTAAACCCTAGAGGCTAGCCTATGGTATGATTGTTGTTGTTAATGTTGTCCTACGGACTAAAACCCTCTGGTTTATATAGACACCGGAGAGGGTTAGGGTTACACAAAGTCGGTTACAATGGTAGGAGATCTGCATATCCGTATCGCCAAGATTGCCTTCCACGCCAAGGAAAGTCCCTTTCGGACACGGGATGAAGTCTTCAATCTTGTATCTTCATAGTCCAGGAGTCCGGCTGAAGGTATAGTCCGGCTATCCGAACACCCCCTAATCTAGGACTCCCTCAGTAGCCCTTGAACCAGGCTTCAATGAAGACGAGTCCGGCGTGCAGATTATCTTCGGCATTGCAAGGCGGGTTCCTCCTCCAAGTACTTCATAGAAGATTTTGAACACAAAGATAGTGTCCAGCTTTGCAAAATAAGTTTCCACATATTGCCATAGAGAGAGTAATATTTACACAAATCTAATCTGCTGACGTATTCCGTAGTGTGACACACCACGGCCAATCCTTTATCCGAGTCGTTTCATTATCCCACCTCAGCGCGTCATGCGAGGCGTTTTCCTTGGCACGTCTTGTTAAAGCAGAGATCGTGTCTCCTTATTTCGGGATTCTCATCAATACGGGCGTGGGTAACCCAACCACGCCATTGATTATGGCGCTTGGAGATAAGCGAGTTTTACCAGGCTGGTGGGGACACGTAGTTGCGTCCACCCATATAAGGGGATAAGGATCCACCTTTTCACCTACGCCTTCTTCCTCCCTTGCTTATCCATTCTCGCACACTCGAGCTCCAGCGCCCAAGTCCGCACTCCCCACCTCAACCTTCTCCAGCCATGTCCGGAGCGGGAGGCAAGTGGATGGTCTCCTCCGTCATGGAGGGACACATCAAAAAACTGAGGAAGGCCGGATACTTGTCTAACGACATCGCGTACCGGCTTCCCGAAAAGGGGCAGCTCCTCCCCACCCCAAGGCCCCATGAGAGGGTAGTGTTCCTTCCCAACTTCCTCCGTGGACTGGGCTTCCCGATCCACCCATTCGTCCGGGGACTCATGTTCTACTACGGCCTGGATTTCCATGATCTGGCCCCGAACCTCATCCTCAACATCTCGGCGTTTATCATCGTGTGCGAGGCTTTCCTCTGCATCCGCCCCCATTTCGGCCTATGGCTCAAGACTTTCAACGTCAAGCCGAAGGTGGTGCGTGACAACCAGGCGGAGTGCGGAGGCGCCATGGTGGGCAAGATGCCCAACGTCTTATGGCTCGAGGGCTCCTTTGTGGAGACCCTGAAGGGGTGGCAATCGGGGTGGTTTTACATCACCGGGCCGTGCGACCCTGAGTGGGTCGCAGCCCCCGAGTTCTGGTCCGGACCCCCAACGCGGCTCACGTCCTGGAAAGAGACGTGCCTGTCGTGGGGCAACAAAGGAGAGGCGACCAGACTGCAAACATGCATCCAAACCCTGGTGGACAAGCAGCTCAAGCTTGTCAACGTAGTCCAGGTTATGCTCATCCGCTTGATCCTCCCGTGTCAACAACGGGCCTTCAATCTGCGGGAGTTCAACCCGGCGCAGCACCAAACTCTGAGCAGGCTCTTCGACACTACGTACGAAGATGCCTGGAAGGTGCTTTTCAAGGGCGCCGAGGCTCCCACATCCACCACCGAGGATCGCGGATTCAGCGCGCAGCGTCACGCTAGCGCGGTAAATTGTTTGTACCTTTTACAGGGTATTAGTTTTCCATAGTTTAACTCAATGTGGGATCTAAGCTCCCTTCCCTTTGACAGAGTTGGAAGGCGAAGTCTGGACAGATCGACTGTCCGGCTCCTTTGCCCGAAGACCCAGCCAATGCCCGCTTGGTGAAGCTGCTGGTTCCGGCACCCTATGTGGTACCGGAGAAGAAGGCCACAAAGAAGGCCACGGGGACTCGAAAGAGTGCCCGGTGCCGGGAGGTGTCGGGTTCATCACCCAACGGCTCCGAGGCGCATTCCTCCCGTGAAGACGAGGAGGAAGAAGAAGAGACCTCTCCCCCTCCAGCGGGAGGAGAGAAGAAAAGGAAGGCCGCCCTCTCTGGGGAGGCCGGAGGATCCAAGAAGGGGAGAACCCTTCCCCCGGACTACTCCACCGACGCCGACGACGACGGAGAAGAGTGGCCGCTCAGGGCCAAGCCCCTGGCAAAATCATAAGTATCCGGATACCAGAGTAATTCATAGTATTCCTTTATTGCATAACTTTCCCTTATGTCGAATATGGTTATGCAGCCCACCCAAAGTCCGGCTCGACGCATCGTCGAGCGGTTCACTGGACTCATCGGATGTGAATTCGCTTCCGACGACTTCCTCCCCCCGTCCTACGGACGACGCCGAAGTGTTGTCTCAACAGGTTCCAAGCCGGGAGGAGGTGGTCCCGGAGGCGCCGCAAGGCGACCTCCCAGACTCCAGGAGTAAAGGGGATAAAACCCCCTAGGGCTCCAAGTCCGGCTCTAGGCCGGACACCGCTCTGGAACCTTCAAAGGTTCCAGAGTCCGGCGGGGGACCTTCTTCCAAGAGGAGCAAGCACACCGTGCCGGTGACCCCCGTCCAACCGGAGGCGCCGGACAATCTGTTGGAGGCGCTCCAAGGCGCCTCCATCGACGAGGAGCACCGCACCATTATGAGTGCGGTGGTCTAGAAGGTTCAGTCCGCCAAGAGCGGACTGACTGAAGCTTGTACTAGCCTTTTAACAGGCTTTGAGGTAAGTAAAGAATGTGTAAATAATATTACCGCATAGACAGTAGCCCCTGATGCTCTGTTTGGCGTTCGGGAAGAAAAGCTGAATAGAGGATCAAATAAAATTCGCAGGAGTCTAACAAAAAGGAGTCAATATGCGTATGCAGGCTTCTCTGCTTGCGTCCGCCGCACTGACTGCGGAAGTGGACACGCTAAAGCAGAACCTTGAGCGGTCCGAGCAAGAGCTCGGGCGTGCCAAGAAGCAGCTTGAGGACAATGAAGGCAAGAAATACCTTGTTTAAATATATATAAAAAGGTGCAATTGCAAAAAATGACAAGATTATCATGGCTATTGTAGGGGCCACATCTGAGGTGGCGACCCTTAAGCAAGTGCTGGTTGAGGCCGAGAAGAGGGCGGCCACGGAGCGCACCGAGCGGGAGAAGTATGAGGCCCAGGTTGGCAAGGTGCAGCAAGAGCTCCAGGTTCTCATGAAAAAACATGAGAGTTTGGAGCTTGACTCAAAGACGCGAGCGTCCGAGCTCGCGGCGGCTATTGAAAATGCCAAGTCTGCCAAGGCTGAATCCTAGAAGACCCTCCAGGAGTTGGATGAGGTGAAGAAGATAGCGGCGGGTAAGGCATTCTTTATGCAAAGCAAACACATAAATGTGAGTTACTTGTTACTTACCCGAATCCAGAGCTCTCCAGGAGCGTTCGCAGATCTTCCCCAGAGTGTGTCCCATGCTGCTACATTCTATCGAGCCAAGGAGGGCAGCTCGACAGAGAAGGTGTTCTGGTCTCAGTATGCTGAGGTCGGACACCCCGTGCCCCTGAGCGACCAGCTGAAGCAACTGGTCGAGCTCCACAAGGAGGCCGAACAGGCCATGAAGGGCCTCATTGTTCGGCTGTGGCCTGGAGAGGCTCTGCCTGGGAGCTATTTCGGGCTGGTGCGGCGGCTGGTGGGGGCCTGTCCGAGGCTCGAAGTCATCAAGCGCTCCGTCTGCATTGAAGGTGCCCGTAGGGCCCTTGCCCGTGCTAAGGTGCACTGGGGCAAGCTGGATGCTGAGAAGCTTGTGAAGGACGGGCCACCGCCGGGGAAAGAGCATCGCAAGCCCGAGAATTACTATAAGGATGTTTTGAAGGGTGCCTGCCTTGTGGCGGATGAATGTTCCAAGGATGTATTTTTTGAGTAAAACTCGCTCGTTTTGTCCTGTGCGCTGAAAACTTGTTCATATGCGCTAAGCAATGCTGTTGGAATTTAAAATATTACCTTCTGTGCGGCTGTTTATCAATTCTGAGAGATGGTGAGTCATTGGCTTCTGCCCCCGTGCCGCTAGTGCTGGGGTGTTCGGGGATAAACCTGAGCGCTCTTTTCCCCATGTTTGGGTCCTTTGAGGGAGGCGCTCAGCCCAACGAACAAGGCAATCGGACTATAATGCGTGAACACTCTCACTTAGCCATAGAATTATATAATTTTAAATTTCGGCAAAACCCCTGGTATTTGAAAGACCGAGTTCGGGGCGCTATCCACGCCTTGGCCGGACAGAGCCGACTCCTCGCTTTAAGCGGCATAAGTCTTTAAGGACTCGAAAGAACCTCTCGAACAGCGACTAGCTCTCGCTTCATCATGACAGTCAGTTTTAGCTTTCTCCACTGAGGTGCTCGACCCAGCTCAACTGGGGCACAATCGTAGTGGTTCTCCTAGTGCTACCTTAGCCGATATAGCGGAACATAAGGCACCAAAACATAGGAGCCGGGCAAACCCAACTATCGACCCAAGACATGATTCAGAGCCGATGCATATAATGCTATAAGTTCGGGGTGCCACACTTGTTAAAGTGTTCGGACTTCTCACACCATATTGAGGGGTACTAAAGCCCCTGGCGTATTTTGGCCGTACCAACGTGTACGGGTGCAACATGTCGTTAAGCAACATATATTTATATAAAAAGAGTAATGCGAAAATAGACAGAAGCTATGCATTGTTTATTAAAGAGGGCTACGATCAAAGCAGAATGATACAAATAAAGCGATAAGCAAAAGGTTGTACTATTTAACATGTCCGTTCTAGGGGCAAGCTGCGGAATGGTATGCGAAATAGGTATACTGCTCGTGATAGAGACCACCTGGGAGTTCCGTAATGCGGCGTTGCTTGTCTGCTTCCCTGGTTCTTGCATCGTTTGTGCGGCAATTGAACTGCCGAACAGGCCTTCCGAAGAATGGAGTCCTGAAAGTAAGAGAAAATTAAAAAATCGGCAGCCCCTGGTGCGGTTTAAGCCGTGTTTCGGGCGTGCCGTGATGGTGCCCCTCCCCCTGTACCCATGGTATTTCTAGAGCGTAGTTATGTACGCGAAGCACTGGCGTCGCCTTTTTGCGAGGGCTGGGGTTGGGGCCGCATTGCTACGCCTGCTCGGATCGTGCCAGGCGGTCTTGTTGTAGGTTACTCCAGGCACGCTTGACGGTGTCCAGTCGTTTAATGGCCGGACTGGAGAACTGCCTGGAGAGGCTGCTTTGTACTTCCGCTGCAAGGGGCGACCTCACCAGGCTGGCTCACGAGGGGCGGAGAGATCAAGGCGAGGGGCACCTCACGAGGTTCCTGTGACACAAGCCATGACAACTGGAACCAGGCGGCTGCCAGGCTGGCGCCAGCGTGCTGATACATCTCCAACGTATCTATAATTTTTGATTGTTCCATGCTATATTATATCCTGTTTTGGACATTATTGGGCTTTATTATACACTTTTATATTATTTTTGGGACTAACCTTTTAACTGGAGGCCCAGCCCAGAATTGCTTTTTTTGTGTGCCTATTTTAGGGTTTCGCAGAAAAAAGAATATCAAACGGAGTCCAAACGGAATGAAACCTTCGGGAACGTGATTTTTGGAACGAACATGATCCAGAGGACTTGGACCCTACGTCAAGCAATCAACCAGGAAGGCACAAGGTAGGGGGCGTGCCTACCCCCCAGGCGCGCCCTTCACCCTCGTGGGGCCCATGTTGCTCCACCGACTTACTCCTTCCTCCTATATATACCTATGTACCCCCAAACTACCAGATACGGAGCCAAAACCCTAATTCCACCGTCGTAACTTTCTGTATCCACGAGATCCCATCTTGGGGACTTTTCCGGAGCTCCACCGGAGGGGGTATCGATCACGGAGGGCTTCTACATCAACACCATAGCCTCTCCGATGAAGTGTGATTAGTTTACTTCAGACCTACGGGGCCATAGTTATTAGCTAGATGGCTTCTTCTCTCTTTTTGGATCTCAATACAAAGGTCTCCCCTCTCTTGTGGAGATCTATTCGATGTAATCTTCTTTTGCGGTGTGTTTGTTGAGACCGATGAATTATGGGTTCATGATCAAGTTTATCTATGAACAATATTTGAATCTTCTCTGAATATGTATGATTGGTTATCTTTGCAAGTCTCTTCGAATTATCAGTTTGGTTTGGCCTACTAGATTGATCTTTCTTGCAATGGGAGAAGTGCTTAGCTTTGGGTTCAATCTTGTGGTGTCCTTTCCCAGTGACAGTAGGGGCAGCAAGGCACGTATTGTATTGTTTCCATCGAGGATAACAAGATGGGGTTTATATCATACTACATGATTTTATCCCTCTACATCATGTCATCTTGCTTAAAGCGTTACCCTATTCTCTTGAACTTAATACTCTAGATGCATGCTGGATAGCGGTAGATGTGTGGAGTAATAGTAGTAGATGCAGGCAGGAGTTGGTTTACTTGTCTTGGACGTGATGCCTATATACATGATCATACCTAGATATTCTCATAACTATGCTCAATTCTATCAATTGCTCAACAATAATTTGTTCACCCACCGTAATACTTATGCTCTCGAGAGAAGCCTCTAGTGAAACCTATGGCCCCGGGGTCTATTTTCCATCATATTAATCTTCCAATACTTAGTTATTTCCTTTGCCATTTATTTTACTTGCATCTTTATTTCTCTTTATCATAAAAATACCAAAAATATTATCTTATCATATCTATCAGATCTCACTCTCGTAGGTGACTGTGAAGGGATTGACAACCCCTTTATCACGTTGGTTGCAAGGTGTTTATTTGTTTGTGTAGGTGCGAGGGACTCGTGCGTGGCCTCCTACTGGATTGATACCTTGGTTCTCAAAAACTGAGGGAAATACTTACGCTGCTCTGCTGCATCACCCTTTCCTCTTCAAGGGAAAACCAACGCAGTGCTCAAGAGGTAGCAAGAAGGATTTCTGGCGCCGTTGCCGAGGAGGCTTACGCAAGGTCAAGTCAATATTTGGACTCCCGACAATGAGCCATTTCTGGTGCCGTTGCCGGGGAGTCTACACAAAAGTCAACATACCAAGTACCCATCACAAACCCTTATCTCCCGCATTACATTATTTGCCATTTACCTCTTGTTTTCCTCTTCCCCACTTCACCCTTGCCATTTTATTTGCCCTCTCTCTCTCTGTCCTCCCTCTCTTTCTCTATTCGCCTCTTTTTGCTCGTTTCTTGTTTGCTTGTGTGTCGGATTGCTTGCTTGTCACGATGGCTCAAGATAATACCAAATTGTGTGACTTTACCAATACCAACAACAATGATTTTATTAGCACTCCGATTGCTCCTCTTACCGATGCTGAATCTTGTGAAATTAATGCTGCTTTGCTGAATCTTGTCACGAAAGATCCGTTTTCCGGCCTTCCTAGTGAAGATGTCGCTACCCATCTAAACAACTTCGTTGATTTGTGTGATATGCAAAAGAAGAAAGATGTGGACAATAATATTGTTAAATTGAAGCTATTTCCTTTTTCGCTTAGAGATCGTGCTAAAGCTTGGTTTTCGTCTTTGCCTAAAAATAGTATTGATTCGTGGAATAAGTGCAAAGATGCTTTTATCTCCAAGTATTTTCCTCCCACTAAGATCATCTCTCTTAGAAACGATATTATGAATTTTAAGCAACTTGATCATGAACATGTTGCACAAGCTTGGGAGAGGATGAAATTAATGATACGTAATTGCCCTACACATTGTTTGAATTTGTGGATGATTATACAAAAAATTTATGCTGGATTGAATTTTCCTTCTAGAAATCTTTTAGATTCGGCCGCGGGAGGCACTTTTATGGAAATCACTTTAGGAGAAGCTACTAAACTCCTAGATAATATTATGGTTAATTATTCTCAATGGCACACTGAAAGATCTACTAATAAGAAAGTGCATGCGATAGAAGAAATCAATGTTTTGAGTGGCAAGATGGATGAACTTATGAAATTATTTGCCAATAAAAGTGTTTCTTCTGATACTAATGATATGCCTTTGTCTACTTTGATTGAGAATAATAATGAATCTTTGGATGTGAATTTTGTTGGTAGGAATAATTTTGATAACAACGCGTATAGAGGAAACTTTAATCCTAGGGCATATCCTAGTAATTCCTCTAATAATTATGGTAATTCCTACAACAATTCTTATGGAAATTTTAATAATATACCCTCTGATTTTGAATCTAATATTAAAGAATTTATTACCTCGCAAAAGAATTTCAATGCTCTGATTGAAGAAAAAATTGCTTAAGATTGATGAGTTGGCTAGGAACGTTGATAGAATTTCTCTTGATGTTGATTCTTTGAAACTTGGATCTATTCCTCCTAAGCATGATATCAATGAGTCTCTCAAATCCATGAGAATTTCCATTGATGAGTGCAAATAAAGAACCGCTAGGATGCGTGCTAAGAAAGATTGCTTTATAAAAGCGTGTTCTTCTAGTTTTCATGATAATAAAGATGAAGATCTAAAAGTTATTGTTTTGTAATATGAATCTTGATAATGATGGGACTGAATACGATCCACCTTTACCTAGAAGGCATTCCAAAAATTCGGAGTCTTTAGATCTTGATGCTAAAATTGTTAAAAGTGGGACTGAAGAAGTCAAAACTTTAAATATTAATGAACCCACTATTTTGGATTTCAAGGAATTTAATTATGATAATTGCTCTTTGATAGATTTTATTTCCTTGTTGCAATCCGTGCTAAATTCTCCTCATGCTTATAGTCAAAATAAAGCCTTTACCAAACATATCGTTGATGCTTTGATGCAATCTTATGAAGAAAAACTTGAGTTGGAAGTTTCTATCCCTAGAAAACTTTATGACGAGTGGGAACCTACTATTAAAATTAAGATTAAATATCATGAATGCTATGCTTTATGTGATTTGGGTGCTAGTGTTTCCACGATTCCAAAGACTTTGTGTGATTTGCTAGGTTTCCGTGATTTTGATGATTGCTCTTTAAACTTGCACCTTGCGGATTCCACTATTAAGAAACCTATGGGGAGAATTAATGATGTTCTTATTGTTGCAAATAGGAATTATGTGCCCGTGGATTTTATTGTTCTTGACATAGATTGCAATCCTTCATGTCCTATTATTCTTGGTAGACCTTTCCTTAGAACGATTGGTGCAATTATTGATATGAAGGAAGGGAATATTAGATTCCAATTTCCGTTAAGAAAAGGCATGTAACACTTCCCTAGAAAGAAAATTAAATTACCTTATGAATCTATTATGAGAGCCACTTATGGATTGCCTTCCAAAGATGGCAATACCTAGATCTATCTTCGCTTTTATGCCTAGCTGGGGGCGTTAAACGATAGCGCTTGTTGGGAGGCAACCCAATTTTATTTTTATTCTTTGTTTTTTCTCCTGTTTAGTAATAAATAATTTATATAGCCTCTATTTTGGTTGTGTTTTTTGTGTTTAATTAGTGTTTGTGCCAAGTAGAACCGTTGGGAAGACTTGGGGAAAGTATTTTTAATCTTGCTGTAAAAAACAGAAACTTTAGTGCTCACGAGAACTGCTACCATTTTTATTTGGAAAGTGCTATTTAGTTAATTATTTTTGAAGATGATTAATAGATAAATTCCTCACGTCCAACATTTTATTTTAGAATTTTTGGGGTTCCATATCTTGCGTTAGCTACAGATTACTACAGACTGTTCTGTTTTTGATAGATCCTGTTTTTCGTGTGTTGTTTGCTTATTTTGATGAATCTATGGCTAGTAAAATAGTTTATAAACCATAGGTAAGTTGGAATACAGTTGGTTTAACACCAATATAAATAAAGAGTGAGTTCATTACAGTACCTTGAAGTGGTGTTTTGTTTTCTTTCGCTAACAGAGCTCACGAGATTTTCTACTTTAAGTTTTGTGTTGTGAAGTTTTCAAGTTTTGGGTAAAGATTTAATGGATTATGGAACAATGAGTGGCAAGAGTGACAGTGTCCTGGACTAGGGGGTACTCACCATGTCATCTCCCGATCTGTTAGATTGGGCCGATGACCGTCATGGCCGTATACTCATGGGCCAGTTCGCACAGCTGCCGCATACATGGAAGATTCCACAAGGCTTGGCGATCAAGACAAGGACTTCTCCCCACTGGCGTATTCGGCTAGGACTCTTGTTATCCTAGGCCTCTGGTGCATTATATAAACCGAGGCCAGGCTAGTCGATAGATATATACATATAATCATACCATAGGCTAGCTTCTAGGGTTTAGCCTCTCCGATCTCGTGGTAAATCAACTCTTGTAATACCCATATCATCAAGAATAAATCAAGAAGGACGTAGGGTTTTACCTCCATCAAGAGCGCCCAAACCTGGGTAAAATATCGTGTCCTCTGCCTCCTGTTACCATCTGCCTTAGACGCACAGTTCGGGACCCCCTACCCGAGATCCGCTGGTTTTGACACCGACATTGGTGCTTTCATTGAGAGTTTCGCTGTGTGATCGGCAAAAGGATCGAGAGAGAATTCCTTATTTAACACAGTGCTTAAATTTTATGCCCTATTTGACATCGACAAATGATTTCTTCCCTATCTAGCAAGAAGTCTAAATTTTATGCCTTTTATAACACTTCTATCTATTTTTAGCCTAAATGGCGTCTAAAAAGACCATTTCGCCCCTCATGTAGTATGTTTGTGCGTGAGCGGGTGCGTGCTGCCGTGCGCGTGCGCACATCTGTGCTACTGATGATGCGCGTGTGCGTGCATGTGTTGCTGCGTGTTTGTGGGTGCGTGCGTGTGTGCACACGCGTGCGTACATGTGTGCTGCTGTGTGTGCGCGTGCGTGTGCGCTGTTGCGTGTGTTGCTCGGTGTGTGCTGCCACGTACATGTGTGCTGCTGTGTGTGCTGCGTGCGTGCATCTGCCTGTGGTGGTCACTCAGCGGCTCGCCGGACGGCCGGAGGTGGTCGTGCCTCACATCTCACGGCCAAATCAGAGGCCAGATTGGAGATCGCCAGCGCTGGCCAAAGGATGGGAATATGCTGCGGTGCGGCGGTTGTACCCGGCCATTGGAGAGGCATGTAGGAGATCACGTGATTTAGGCCTTCTTCTTACTGTATGGCCCCGTGGCCCAACTAATTGCAAGCAGATGATGCATGAGCCTGTGTAGTCAAATTCCAATTTTCGTTTGTTCACTAGCGTGGTATGCGGGAACGACGTACCAAAATCCTGTGTAGTCAAGCCACTAAACGTATAACGTGGCTTCTCCATTGTGTGATGTTGTGTGTGCGCGCATGCGTGTGTGTTGTTGTGCGTGTATGTGCTGCTGCGTGTGTGTGCGCGATACTGCCCATACTGATGTTGTGTTTGCTACTGTCCCGCACACGCACATATTACATGAGGGGCAAAAGGGTCTTTTCAAGTGTCTTTTATGCTCAAAATAGACGAAAGTGTTATAAAGGGCATAAATTTAAACTCGTTGTTATATAGGGAAGAAAAATGTTTTTAGTGTCAAATAAGGAAATGAAATTTAAAGTAGTGTTAAATAAGGAATTCTTTCAAGGATCGATGGCTCGCCTGCAGATCAACTGCGACTTCGGCATCTTCGTCACCAGCTCGACTGGTCACCTTGGTTCGACCAAGGACTGCACCCTACCTCCGATCGTCATGTTCGGATGAGGGCCTTTATAAAACATCAACTCCGATCTCTATCAAGATCACGGAGGAATCATCCAGGGAGCCCGGGGGCTCAACGTCAACATTGCCCTCAGGCGACCGTGCTGTTTTTCTGGACAGCAAACTTGTGTCCGCCTCCACCGCCTCCTCAAGTTTCTTTTTAACGATTGCTTCGGTGGAATTGTGCGAAATTGAGTCTACAACAACTCTGGAAAATTTCGTCGAGTTCCGATGGAGGAATCTCTGGCAATCCACGATATATCGGAGCCCTGGAAAATCTGGATGAGAATCTGGACGAGTTTAGGACGTGGTGTCCAGCTTCTAGCTCGGACGTCCTTTGGAAGATCCAACCGTTGATCGGCTGCGGAATTCCTATATCTACCACCTCTCAAAATTTCAGCTCGATCCGACCGTCCAAACTCTGGGAACCTTCCGATCAGTGCTTCACTTTTCGAATCTGTTTTCTGCGCGAAAACGAATCCGACCCGAGTTCGTCTTTTTTATGAACGGGATTTCGGACATCCCTTTTGAAGGAAGTTTTGTATGGGGTATTGTGTTTTGTTCCCGAACACATCCCACTAACTTTAAGATCTTTTGAACATGATCTTCAACATCATGTTGGTGTCAAACCAGTCTGGCAATATTGCTCAACGGCTGCCGACCTGCGCTAGACACGTCGTCACTTTGTTGAGCCGAGCTCAACTTCTTCGGATCATCATCTTGGCAAGCCGAACAAGAGTTCGACATCGCGAAGGATAAATCATCACCAACATCGCCGCCCCACGGATTACTCGGAGCGGGCACACCGGCATCGCCGCACGGTCACTTCATCAAGCCGGCATTGACCATGCCACGACCTACATCGGCAGGGCCGCACTGTTGCTCCTTCAAGCCGGTGTCCATCACGCCGACCTACTTCGACTCATCGGCTGACATCAAGGCCTCGACATCTCAGCTGGACCGGGTGCTTCGCCATCTCTTCATCAACCTACTCCGGAGACTTCGGCGTCACTAGCCGACCAGCTCCGTCACGTTAGCTGGACCGAGGGCTTTACCTCGGCGAGCCAACCTTTGCCAGCATCGCCATACCGTTGCTTTATCGCCCATCAGGCAATGAGTGTGCGGATCGAGTCCCAATTTCCGGAATCACCTTTCTTCGGATTGCTACAATAAATAAACCAGGTGCTATTAATCCTAGTATTTTTTGCTTGTTCGGGTTCATTTTTCCCAAGAAACTATTACTCTGGTTTGTTCATCATATGTACACAGGTCTATCAAATGATGGCCGCATTAACGATGGTCGCATGGTGATTCGGTCAGTTTCCGTACATGGTCCGGCAAACGCCGCATCCGGAACTCGGACCGACCTGTGAATTCAGGCTTTGCCACACCTTTACCGCATCACACCGACGCCCTGCATCGACATTGACTTCGGCGCCAGGCCATATTTCTTTTATTACTCATTTTGCATAAATTATTTATTATGCAACGATTTTTTTAATCATTATTATTATTACTATTATCTCCGGTTTGCACTATTTTTTGTGCACAGGAAAATGATCCTGGTTGGGCAGTATCGTCAACTCGGCGTACTGACATACCACGTCACCTCGGCTGGGCGGGGGGCTTCGTCAACTCTTCATTACCCCATGCCGGGAACTTCGGCATCACTCTGCCGGCCTGCATTGACCATGCTATGTCACCACTTCGGCGTGTCGAGCTCTCCGCTCCGCCACCTCAGGACCGGCTTGGGGGATGGAACCTTGTCCCGCATCAAGCTCGGACCGCGTCATCAATGCCGAACACATTAATCAGCTAAGTCGCTTTGATGCTCAAAGTTTTAATTTTTAACTTGTGTTCGGTTCGACCAAGCATTATACTTTTTTGGAAAAAAGTTGCTTGTAAAAAATCTCCTTGTCAAAACTTTGTTTGTGACATGCAAATTCAAATACCCCGTTTACTTGGGGGCTTCCTTCATGAAGCTTTTCCTCTTGCATATGATTATATTGGTACGACTTCGTTCCTTGTTCGTGTATTACACCACAATATGCACCATATTTACTTAAGCGATTTGCAAGCTGGGTTGCCTGGCTCCTGTGCTTACCCCTACGTTCCCGATTGTTTGGCTAGGGAGTAAAGGGAGCACCTCTGCGATTGTCATGACCGGGTCCTCCAAGCTCTGACCTCAGACTGGGTGAAGCCGAAAGCTAGCGCTCTTATTGTTATCAATCATGGTCGGCACACAATGGAACTCATGAGTACAAAAAATCTATTGCACAAGTCTCATAGTAATAATGAGCACCGAAGAAAGGTATCGGTGGGGGTACTATTTTCTTCGAAGATGCTTCTTACACTTCGTCTGTAATATAGCATAAGTTCCCTGAGCGCGCTTTGCCTGTTACAGCCTTATGGCCCGGTTGCCTGGTTATCAGAAACACTGTCAATATTCTCGACAGGTGGAGTACATAACACTTTTCGGTCCTTGACCGAAGAGGGAGAAGCCGACGGTCGGTTAAGACGCGTTTAAAGTTCGGGTGAACAAATATATGATATTAGTACTTCGGTACATATAATCATTATACATAAAATTCTTTTACCCAAGTCAATTGGGGGCTCTTAAAATTTATATATGAGCTGTAAATGTGTTCTCTTCTTGGTCGTTGTCAAAACACGACAGAAGCACAATTTTTTCTTTCTCTTCCAATTTTCGGATTGGCACCGAACACTTGATCTTGTTCGGACGTCATGTTTTTACTGACGTTTTTTGGTTTTCCAAGCTTTTTGGCACATTTAAACTATTTGTGTATTTCCAGCACAAGTCTCACAGTGCAATGCTGGACACCTTCATAGATTCAGCAAAAACATTCTCGGATATTGCTATATATGCATCGGTTTCGAATTGTGTCTTCGGTCAATAGTTGGGTTGCCCGGCTCCTGTGCTTGCCTCCTACGTTCTGCTTTGTTCGGTTAGGTGTGCAAAGGGAAAACCACTGTGATTGTGCTTCCAGCTCACATGGTTAAGCACCTTAGTGGAGAAAGCCAAAAACTAACTGTCACAAATAAGCGTAAACTGGTCAGCGATCCGATGACTATGTTAAATGATGGGCCATTCATAACATTGGCCGAAGTGTTTACGGCTTGACCTCAACTGCCGCCGAACACTACCGGGGGCTACTAACTGGCCTCCCAAACTAAATCCTCGATATTTTGCTCTTACATTAGAGCTGAGGTTTCATGATCATGCTTAGCATGACAACCCAAAGAAAGGAACCGATAGCGAGACTATTTTCTTTGGAAGACATTTTTATGTTAAACAATAATATAACATACCTCTCTGTGTATCTTTGTTTATAAAACCGTATGGCCAGATTGCCTTGTTTGTCATAAATCTTTGCCCTCATAAAGGCTTTATAAAGCAGGACAAACACTCCTCGGCTACTAGCTGAGGAGGTGGAAGCCGATGGTGGGTCAACAAAGTTTTGTACAATGCGGACCCGAGCATTAATGATGTAAAGTACTTGGATACATAGAGTCATTACACACAATTTGTGATTTTACTATGGATATCGATCCTTAATTCGGCCACCCATGCCCGCATTAAGGCTCAGGGGCTACTGGGCTTCGAGCTTATTATTTACAAATATTACAGGGGCACATCGATCTCCTGATCTGGTGTTGCCACCCGACCAGTGTCTCGGGGGCTACTGCATTGCCTGTTCAATGCAGAAAATTTTAAGTGCAATACAGTTTCCGAGGAGATTTTGATCCTCAGGTTGGTCGACCGCACCCAACCCGAGTCTCGAGGACTGAGCACGCCGCTTTTTGTGTCCCGAAGTATTCTGCCGAGCTAGGACTTGATCCTTAGGCCGATTTTGCAAATCAACCCGAGTCTCAGCGGCTACTGGGATCAGCGGTCTTACGTCATCCTTCAGGTGCATCTCGGGTTTTAGACCGATACACACCTTGAGGGCTACTGGCTATATATCTCGGCAGAGAATAAATTGCACCAATAAAAAATATTGACAAAAATCGGCCCACAATCGGGGTGGTGCACCACGTTGGAAGCAGTCTGGCATAAAGCTCGGGCACTAGTGGCTGGCTCCATAGAGGGCATTTTCGGCATTAAGCTCGGCTAAACTCCTTCAACTTTTTTTGGACCAAGATGATCTATGACATCTTAGATATAGTCCGGCGTTGGAGCTTGGACACAGTCCGACATTGGAGCTCGGATACATTTTGGTGTTGGAGCTCGGAAGCAGTCCGACATTGGTGCTAGACTGCAAAAGATACCTCGAATGCAGTCCAACGTTAGAGCTCGGATGCAAGAGGACACTGCCTCCCGGGAACAACTTCAAACCCGAGGTGTGGCATAAAAATAACAAGGCATTGAGAAAGGTCGGAAACTTAAAGGGGCTCCTCGGATACCCGACGTGTAAACTCGCCGAATGCATTTCGGCGATCCTCAAGATCGAAGATGAGAATATTTGTTGAACCAGTTTTCAAGACCGACAACCGAAGATGAAGAACAATTCGAAAGAATTGAGGAGTGTCACTAACTTGAAGACCGGTTTAGGGGGCTACTGACGGTGTCCTGGACTAGGGGGTAGTCACCACGTCATCTCCCGATCTGTTAGATTGGGCCGAGGACCCTCATGGCCATATACTCATGGGCCAGTTCGGATAGCTACCGCATACATGGAAGATTCCACAAGACTTGGCGATCAAGACAAGGACTTCTCCCCACTGGCGTATTCGGCTAGGACTCTTGTTATCCTAGGCCTCTGGTGCATTATATAAACTGAGGCCAGGCTAGTCGATAGATATATACATACAATCATACCATAGGCTAGCTTCTAGGGTTTAGCCTCTCCAATCTCATGGTAGATCAACTCTTGTAATACCCATATCATCAAGAATAAATCAAGCAGGACGTAGGGTTTTACCTCCATCAAGAGGGCGCGAACCTGCTAAAACATCGTGTCCCCTACCTCCTGTTACCATCCGCCTTAAACGCATAGTTCGGGACCCCCTACCCGAGATCCACCGGTTTTGACACCGACAAAGAGCCGAAGCTTGGGGATGCCCATGGCACCCCCAAGATAATCTAAGGACACCTAAAAGCCAAAGCTTGGGGATGCCCCGGAAGGCATCCCCTCTTTTGTCTACTTCTATCGGTAACTTTACTTGGAGCTATATTTTTATTTACCACATGATATGTGTTTTGCTTGGAGCGTCTTGTATTATTTGAGTCTTTATTTGTTAGTTTTCCACAATCATCCTTGCCGCACACACCTTTTTGAGAGAGACACTCATGATTCGGAAATTGTTAGAATACTCTATGTGCTTCACTTATATCTTTTGAGTTATATAGTTTTTGCTCTAGTGCTTCACTTACATATTTTAGAGCATGTTGGTGGATATGTTTTATAGAAACTTTTGTTTTCTCATGCTTCACTTAGATTATTTTGAGAGTCCTACAAAATAGCATGGTAATTTGCTTTAATTTTGTTAGGCATTCAAGATTAATAATAAAATTTTCTTATGAGTGTGTTGAATACTATGAGAAGTTTAAAACTTGATAATTGTTTTGAGATATGGAGAATGTGATATTAGAGTCGTGTTAGTTGAGTAGTTGTGAATTTGAGAAATGCTTGTGTTGAAGTTTGTGATTCCCGTAGCATGCACGTATGGTGAACCGTTATGTTAAGAAGTCAGAGCATGGTGTGTTTATTGATTGTGCTCCTTATGAGTGGTGGTCGGGGACGAGCGATGGTCTTTTCCTACCAAGCTATCCCCCTAGGATCATGTGCGTAGTACTTTGCTTCGATAACGAATAGATTTTTGTAATAAGTATGTGAGTTCTTTATGACTAATGCTGAGTCCATGGATTATACGCATTCTCACCCTTCCACCATTGCTAGCCTCTCTAATACCGCGCACCTTTCACCGGTATCATACACCCACCATATACCTTCCTCAAAACAGCCATCATACCTACCTATCATGGCATTTCCATAGCTATTCCGAGATATATTGCCATGCAACTTTCCACCGTTCCGTTTACTATGACACGCTCCATCATTGTCATATTTCTCCGCATGATCATGTAGTTGACATTTTAGTTGTGGCAAAGCCACCGTTCATAATTCTTTCATATAAGTCACTCATGCATCATTGCTATCCCGGTATACCGCCGGAGGCATTCATATAGAGTCATACTTTGTTCTAGTATCGAGTTGTAATCATTGAGTTGTAAATAAATAGAAGTGTGATATTCATAATTCATAAAGTATTGTCCCCCCCAAAAGGCCAAAAAAGTAGGCCCAAAAAAAGGGCAATACTACTATCCTTTTTTTCCACACTTGTGCTTCAAAGTAGCACCATGATCTTCATGATAGAGAGTCTCCTATGCTATCACTTTCATATACTAGTGGGAATTTTTCATTATAGAACTTGGCTTGTATATTCCGACGATGGGCTTCCTCAAATGCCCTAGGTCTTCGTGAGCAAGCAAGTTGGATGCACACCCACTTAGTTTCTTTTTGTTGAGCTTTCACACACTTATAGCTCTAGTGCATCCGTTGCATGGCAATCCCTACTCACTCACATTGATATCTATTGATGGGCATCTCCATAGCCTGTTGATACGCCTAGTTGATGTGAGACTATCTTCTCCCTTTTTGTTCTCTCCACAACCACCATTCTATTCCACCTATAGTGCTATGTCCATGGCTCACGCTCATGTATTGCGTGAAGATTGAAAAAGTTTGAGAACACCAAAAGTATGAAACAATTGCTTGGCTTGTCATCGGGGTTGTGCATGATTTGAATACTTTGTGTGGTGAAGATGGAGCATAGCCAGACTATATGATTTTGTAGGGATAACTTTCTTTGGCCATGTTATTTTGAAGAGACATAATTGCTTAGTTAGTATGCTTGAAGTATTATTATTTCTATGTCAATATTAAACTTTTGTCTTGAATCTTTCGGATCTGAATATTCATACCACAATTAAGAGAATTACATTGAAATTATGCCAAGTAGCATTCCACATCAAAAATTCTGTTTTTATCTTTTACCTACTCGAGGACGAGCATGAATTAAGCTTGGGGATGCATGATACGTCTCCAACGTATCTATAATTTTTATTGTTCCATGCTATATTATATCCTGTTTTGGACATTATTGGGCTTTATTATACACTTTTATATTATTTTTGGGACTAACCTATTAACCGGAGGCCCAACCCAGAATTGCTGTTTTTTTGCCTATTTTAGGGTTTCGCAGAAAAAGAATATCAAACGGAGTCCAAACGGAATGAAACCTTCGGGAACGTGATTTTTGGAACGAACATGATCCAGAGGACTTGGACCCTACATCAAGCAATCAACCAGGAAGGCACGAGGTAGGGGGGCGCGCCTACCTCCCAGGCACGCCCTCCACCCTCGTGGGGCCCATGTTGCTCCACCGACGTACTCCTTCCTCCTATATATACCTATGTACCCCCAAACTACCAGATACGGAGCCAAAACCCCAGTTCCACCACCGTAACTTTCTGTATCCACGAGATCCCATCTTGGGGCCTTTTCCGGAGCTCCGCCGGAGGGGGTATCGATCACAGAGGGCTTCTACATCAACACCATAGCCTCTCCGATGAAGTGTGAGTAGTTTACTTCAGACCTACGGGTCCATAGTTATTAGCTAGATGGATTCTTCTCTCTTTTTGGATCTCAATACAAAGTTCTCCCCCTCTCTTGTGGAGATCTATTCGATGTAATCTTCTTTTGCGGTGTGTTTGTTGAAACCGATGAATTGTGGGTTTATGATCAAGTTTATCTATCAACAATATTTGAATCTTCTCTGAATTCTTTTATGTATGATTGGTTATCTTTGCAAGTCTCTTCGAATTATCAGTTTGGGTTGGCCTACTAGATTGATCTTTCTTGCAATGGGAGAAGTGCTTAGCTTTGGGTTCAATCTTGCGGTGTCCTTTCCCAGTGACAGTAGGGGCAGCAAGGCACGTATTGTATTGTTGCCATTGAGGATAACAATATGGGGTTTATATCATATTGCATGAGTTTATCCCTCTACATCATGTCATCTTGCTTAAAGCGTTACTCTGTTCTCTTGAACTTAATACTCTAGATGCATGCTGGATAGTGGTCGATGTGTGGAGTAATAGTAGTAGATGCAGGCAGGAGTCGATCTACTTGTCTTGGACATGATGCCTATATACATGATCATACCTAGATATTCTCATAACTATGCTCAATTCTATTAATTGCTCAATAGTAATTTGTTCACCCACCGTAATACTTATGCTCTCGAGAGAAGCCTCTAGTGAAACCTATGGCCCCCGGGTCTATTTTCCATCATATTAATCTTCCAATACTTAGTTATTTCCTTTGCCATTTATTTTGCTTGCATCTTTATTTCTCTTTATCATAAAAATACCAAAAATATTATCTTATCATATCTATCAGATCTCACTCTCGTAGGTGACTGTGAAGGGATTGACAACCCCTTTATCACGTTGGTTGCGAGGAGTTTATTTGTTTGTGTAGGTGCGAGGGACTCGTGCGTGGCCTCCTACTGGATTGATACCTTGGTTCTCAAAAACTGAGGGAAATACTTACACTGCTCTGTTGCATCACCCTTTCCTCTTCAAATTTGTCAGGATAGCTTGTACTAGTTGTCTCCCTTCAAATTTGGCCATTGTGGGATCCCTTCCCGCTCAATATTTTGGAAGAGGACCAGGGCCCCTATAAATAGGACTAGCCACCACCATAGGCAGGGGATCTGATTGGCTCATCTGGAGAGAGAGACCACTGTCGGTGTCAAAACTGGCGGATCTCGGGTAGGGGGTCCCGCACTGTGCGTCTAAGGTTGATGGTAACAGGAGACAGGGGACACGATGTTTACCCAGGTTCGGGCCCTCTCTATGGAGGTAATACCCCACTTCCTGCTTGATTGATATTGATGAACATGAGTATTACAAGAGTTGATCTACCACGAGATCGTAATGGCTAAACCCTAGAAGTCTAGCCTGTATGACTACGGTATAGAGTATATCCTTTCCGGACTACACCCTCCGATTTATATAGACACCGGAGGGATCTAGGGTTACATAGAGTCGGTTACATAAGATGGAATCTTCATAGTTGTTCGCCAAACTTGCCTTCCACGCCAAGGAGAGTCTTATCCGGACACGGGTACATTCTTCGGTCTTCATATCTTCGCAGCCCATCAGTCTGGCCCATAGATAAGAGGCCGGACGCCCGAGGACCCCTTAGTCCAGGACTCCCTCAGTAGCCCCTGAACCTGGCTTCAATGACAAGGTATCCGACGCGTAGTGCTGTCTTCGGCATTGCAAGGAGGGTTCCTCCTTCCGAACTCTCGAATAGTCTCCAAATGAATTGATCATGTCCGGACCTGTAACACACACCACACACAACCGCAGAGGGAATATAATAGCACACGAGTCCAATCTGCTGACAACTTTAGTAATGTGACGTCACGCCCGTTCGGTCATAATTTCGAACCGTTTTTCGCCCCATGTTTTGAGACGCGGTTGTCATTGGCACGTCTTGTGAAAGCAGAAATCGTGTCCCCTTATTACGAGATTTTCATCAATACGAGCGTGGGTAACCCAACCGTCCCGCGGGAAAGATTCCTTATGAATAGGCATGTTCTTAGGCTTAGGAGGAGACGTTCAATACCGGAGGTGTTTATAAAGGAACCAAGGGCCGTCTTTTTATGCCACACCTCTCCTAAGCCTCCCCAACCCCGAGTTCCAGCACCCAAGGTTCGACTCCATTGCTTTCAGCCTTCCCATCATGTTCGGATCCAACTCCCAAGGCCGATGGGTGGCTTCCTCCGTCACAGAGGAGGATATCACAAAGCTTCGGGTGGCCAGATATCTGACCGCAGAGATCCACCACCGTCTTCCTGCTCAAGGACAAGTTATTCCGACCCCCAGATCCGGTGAGAGGGTGGTATTCGTCTCCCACTTCCTTCGGGGGTTAGGGTTTGCTCTTAACCCCTCTGTCCGAGGGCTAATGTTTTATTACGGACTAGATTTTCACGATCTTGCCCCGAACTCTATCCTCCATGTCTCGGCGTTTATCATTACATGTGAGGCCTTCCTTCGAATCCCCCCACACTTCGGCTTATGGCTCAAGACCTTTAGTGTGAAGCCGAAGGTAGTCGACGGGGAACAGGCGGAGTGCGGTGGTGCTATAATCAGCCAACTCGCCAACACCCCCTGGCCAAAAGGTTCTTTTACCGAGGCTTCCAATTACTGGCAGCGAGAGTGGTTTTATATTACAGAGCCCCGCAGTGCTAAATGGGCAGCTGCCCCCACCTTTCATCCCGGCCCACCATTACAGCTTGTGTCATGGGTCAACAAGGGGCTTGACTGGGGATTAGTGGATGAAGTGCGGACCTTACAAAGCCGCATCTGAACCCTCCTCGAGAGAAATATCGATCTCATCAGAGTGATCCAAGTGATGTTAGTTCGCTGAATCCTACCCTGCTAGCGTAGGCCTCGCAGCATGTGGGAGTTTCATCCAGATGGACCACAAACCCTCCAACACTTCTTTAGCGTCACACACGAAGGTATGTGGAAGTTATTTTTCGGGAAGCGGAAACATTGGCCGGATACTGCTGAGGGCGCTGGCCTTAACTATAATCGTCTGGATACCCCGGTAAGCACTTGACTTTCGAATACTTTGTGGTCGTGCATGCAGTAATACAGTACTAAGCAAGCTACCTTTTTCTAGGGCTGGATAAAGAAGGCGGAACTGATTATGTGTTCGGCCCCTCTGCCCGAGGGTCCAGCAAATCCTGTCCTAACAAGGATGCTGGCCTCACCACCATACCAGATGCCGGAGAAGGAGGACGAGGCGGAGGGCAAGAGGACCAAGGATGGCCTCTATTCCTAGGGAACCTTGGACTTTGTGTCTGGAGGAATAAAAATCCCCTCATCCGAAGACAAAAGTGAAGGGGAGGCCACTATCTCTGTCCCTCTCAGGAAGAAGAGGGCCGCCTTCGAAGATTGGGAGAAGCAGGCTCCTAAGCGAGGCAAGATGCCTATGGGGGGCGGCCCGGGCCTGGAGGACGTCGAAGCGCAGTCTCATGACAAGGACAAGCCTCCGGCCAAATCGTAAGTGAACAAGGCTGTTTTAAGCCTATCCCGTTATTTTCTTATGATGCCTGGAATATATTTTTTGCAGCTCAGCGCGTAGTCCCCTTCAACAATCCTCTTCCTCGGTGGACCTTCTCCCGGAGATGATGGAAAGCGAGATGCCCCCACCGGTTTCTCCGTCCAATAGGGCAGACGACCTTGAGGTGTCATCACGGAGGGTCTCCCCCGACCAACAAGTGGTGCAAGGGATGACGAAGACGCTACACGAAGGTGATACTTCGGCAGCCCAGGGTCCGGGGAACAACAATGAAGACCCCGAACAATACGGAATGCGGCCAGATACAAATAAACGGATCCCTTCAAAGGGTGACCGTACTCCCGCGGCTGCCTCTAGAGACCCAGAGGCGCCGAATATCTTGACGAACATGCTGCGGCAGGCATCCATTTCAGAGGAACATCGTACCTTAATGGGTACGGTGGTTAAAAAGGTCCTATCCGCAAAGAGCGGATTGAATGAGATTTTTGCGAGTCTGCTGAGAGGCTTCGAGGTTTGTACTGTAATATGTGCAATTGTGTTTTATTCAGAAAATACACCTTTGTATAGATAGTAGCCCCTGAGACTCAGGTTGGCTTCCCGTAGGAAGCGAACGGAGGATCAAAAGAAATATCCGAGGACTAATCTGATTAACTTTGAACACATGTTGCCTCCCCCCTGGCTACTTCCCAGACTGCGGATATTGCTGAGCTGCAACGGAAGCTTGATGTAGCCGGGGATGACATTACATTAATCAATATGTGTCTTGATGAGTCGCAAGGTATGTATTCGGAGCAGTCCCTGTACATACATTTTTGTGATATAAGCATGATGCTGAAAGTTGTGCCTGGCTGTTGATGGTGCTGCCGCTGTTGAAATTCTTTGGGCGGAGCTAGCATGGGTCAAGGATCAGGCCCGGTATAGTAATGCGGCTGCCGAGAAGGCATCGGCTGAGCTAAAAGCCGAACAAGCTGCTCGGCGTCAAGACGAGGAGAAGATATCCGCAATGGCGCTCGAGCTAAAAAGTGATGCTAGCCGGTGTGAACTCCTTGACAAGGAGAATGAAGTGAAAACGGCTGAAATTGACAAGGCCCTATGAGAGGCGAGAGAAGCACGGTCTGAAACCAGAGCAGCCCGTGAGGAGATCCTACAAGCTGGGGAGATTGCAGCTGGTAAGCCATTTTTGCTACAGGCTAAGTTCGGTGATCCAAACTATGCTTAGCTTAACCAATTGTGGAGTTCTCCGGACGAGTTTTTAGACTTGCCGAAGAGTTCTTCCGATGCGGCATAGTATTATCAGGTGCGAGACGGGTACGCAACGGAGAAGCTTTTCTGGTCACAATTCGGCACCTCGAAGCACCCCTGTTGCTGAATGAGCAGATGTCCCAGTGGGCCGAGCTTCATAGGATATCCGGTGCTGCCATGAAGAACGTCATAATCTAGTTATGGCCAACTGAGCATGTTCCGAACAGTTACTTCGGTGTGGCGCAGCGGCTTGTTGACGCAATGCCGCGTATTGATGCTGTGAAGCGATCGGTGTGCATCGAGGATGCACGGATGGCTTTTGCCCGAGTCAATACGGTCTGGGGGAATATGAAGGCCATCGACGTTGTGGTGAAGAGTCCGCCCAAGGGCAAGGACCGCCACGAACCGGAGCATTATTTTGAAGACGTCCTTGTAGCTGCCCGCTTGATAGAGGGTCAATGCTCGAAAGACATAATGTTCGAGTGAAGTGTATGAGAACTATACGAGACAATTTTATAGTAAATTTATTTGTATATTTTGCTCGAAAGCTTGTGTTCCTCCTGTGCGGCCGTTTTAATACAATCTGGAAGTTTTCCAGTCGTCGGCTTCAGCCCCCTTGTAGGAAGTACAGGGGTGTTCGAAAAAGCATCTGATCACTCTTGACCCAACGTCTTGGTCTGTGAAGGAGGTGTCAATGCGGCAAACCAGGCAACCAGACTATAGGGCGTTAACATTTTCACTTAGCCATAGGAGTTTTACAGTGGGTCTACGACATAGCCCCTAGTATGTATGCGACTTATTCATATGATGCATTTACATAATTGACCGGAAAAGAGGTCCTTCATGTGACACGGAGGAATTGCTAGAGATTCCGATAAGTCATTGAGTGGTTGACCAGCTCTCGCCGCATCATGACAATCAGTTTTCGTCTTTCTCTACTAAGGTGCATCACCGGGTGAACCGGTAGCACAATCACAGTAGTTCTCCCTTTACTACCCTAGCCGATAGAGCAGAACGTAGGATAGCAAGCACAGGAGCTGGGCAACCCAACTATTGACCCAAGACATGATTCGGAGCTGATGCATATAAGGCCAAACTTGCGACGCTGAAGTACGTTGTAAAAGCTGTTTGGACTTTGTTGGCAACTCATTTGTTCCCATACCGAGCCGGGGTATATCTATGAAACAACCACAGGAGGCGTATTCATTTTGCGAAAAGACGTGAGTGATTAATTTGGATAATTTGAACTGGGACCTGAGTGATATGCCAATGGTCACTTGATATATATAAATGCCACAACCCTAGCGATTTGATATGCCCTGGGTCGAAGGCAGAGGAAAAAAGGCATGTTACAGGTTCGAAAAGAGAGTGCGGTCTACAAAAAGTTATTTTGGACCTCCTGTCGCTGATACGTCCATTTTGCATCATGCTTTTATATCGATATTTATTGCATTATGGACTGTTATTTCACTTTATGTCACAATACTTATGGCTATTCTCTCTTATTTTACAAGGTTTACATAAAGAGGGAGAATGCCGGCAGCTGGAATTCTGGGCTGGAAAAGGAGCAAATATTAGAGACCTATTCTGCGCAACTCCAAAAGTCCTGAAACTCCACGGAATGTCTTAAAATAAATAAAGAAAAATTCTCGAAAAAGATGAAGGCCAGGGGGCCCACACCCTTCTCACGAGGGTGGGGGGCGCGCCCTCCCCCCTAGGGCACGCCCCCTACCTCGTGGGCCCCCTGGTGGCTCTCCGACGTCCATCTTCTCCTATATGAGGTCTTTCGATGAGAAAAATATAAGAAGCAACCTTTCGGGACGAGACTCCGCTGCCACGAGGCGGAACCGAGGCGGAACCAATCTAGAGCTCCAGCAGAGCTGTTCCACCGGGGAAACTTCCCTCCGGGAGGGAGAAATCATCACCATCGTCATCACCAACGCTCCTCTCATTGGGAGAGGGCAATCTCCATCAACATCTTCACCAGCACTATCTCATCTCCAAACCCTAGTTCATCTCTTGTATCCAATTATTGTCTCAAAGTCCGGGATTGGTGCTAGTAGGTTGCTAGTAGTGTTGATTACTCCTTGTAGTTGATGCTAGTTGGTTTATTTGGTGGAAGATCATATGTTCAAATCCTTTATGCATATTATTACCCCTCTGATTATGAACATGAATATGCTTTGTGAGTAATTACGTTTGTTCCTGAGGACAAGGGAGAAGTCTTGCTATTAGTAGTCATGTGAATTTGGTATTCATTTGATATTTTGATAAGATGTATGTTGTCTAGCCTCTAGTGGTGTTATGTGAACGTCGACTACATAACACTTCACCATTATTTGGGCCTAGAGGAAGGCATTGGGAAGTAATAAGTAGATGATGGGTTGCTAGAGTGACAGAAGCTTAAACCCTAGTTTATGCGTTGCTTCGTAAGGGGCTGATTTGGATCCATATGTTTCATGCTATGGTTAGGTTTACCTTAATACTTTTGTTGTAGTTGCGGATGCTTGCAATAGAGGTTAATCATAAGTGGGATGCTTGTTCAAGTAAGAACAGCACCCAAGAACCGGTCCACCCACATATCAAATTATCAAAGTATCGAACGCGAATCATATGAACGTGATGAAAACTAGCTTGACGATGTTCCCATGTGTCCTCGGGAGCGCTTTTCCTATTATAAGAGTTTGTTCCGGCTTGTCCTTTGCTACAAAAAGGATTCAGCCACCTTGCTGCACCTTATTTACTTTTGTTACTTGTTGCTCGTTACAATTTACCTTATTACAAAACTATCTGTTACCACTTATTTCAGTACTTGCAGAGAATACCTTGCTGAAAACCGCTTATCATTTCCTTCTGCTCCTCGTTGGGTTTGACACTGTTACTTATCGAAAGGACTACGATAGATCCCCTATACTTGTCGGTCATCAAGAATCTTTTCTGGCACCGTTGCCGGGGAGTGTAGCGCTTCTGGTAGGTGGAATTTGGTAAGGAAAAATTTATATAGTATGCTGAAATTTACTGTCACTTGTTACTATGGAAAGTAATTCTCTGAGGGGCTTGTTCGGGGTATCTTCACCCCGTCCAGTAGAGCAAAGAGTTGCTCCTCAACCTACTAAACCTATTCAAAATGAAACTCCTTTTATATTTCCTTCGGGTATAATGGAAAAACTGCTCGCTAATCCTTTTACAGGAGATGGAACAAAGCATCCTGATGAGCACTTATTATATGTGGATGAAGTTTGTGGATTATTTAAGCTTGCAGGTGTATCCGATGATGTTGCTAAGAAGAAGGTCTTTCCTTTATCTTTGAAGGAAGACGCATTGATATGGTATAGGCTATGTGATACGAGATCGTGGGACTATAAAAGATTGAAATTGGAATTTCATCAAAAGTATTACCCAATGCATCTTGTTCATCGTGATCGCAATTATATATATAATTTATGGCCTCGTGAAGGAGAAAGCATTGCTCAAGCTTGGGGGAGGCTTAAATCAATGTTATATTCATGCCCCAATCATGAGCTCTCGAGAGAAATAATTATGCAAAGTTTTTATGCTCGGCTTTCTGAAAACAATCACACCATGCTCGATACTTCTTGTGCTGGCTCTTTTATGATGAAGACTATTGAATTCAGATGAAATTTATTGGATAGAGTTAAACGCAACTCTGAAGATTGGGACCTCGACGAAGGTAAGGAGTCAGGTATGACACCTAAGTTTGATTGTGTTAAATCTTTTATGGATACCGATATTTTCAGTAAGTTTAGCACTAAATATGGACTTGACTATGAGATAGTAGCTTCTTTCTGTGAATCTTTTGCTACTTATGTTGATCTCCCTAAGGAGAAGTGGTTTAGATATCATCCTCCCATAAAAGTAAAAGTAGCTGCACCTATTAAAATTTAAGAAAAGACTGTCACTTATAATGATCCTATTGTTCCTACTTCTTATGTTGAGAAACCACCGTTCCCTGTTAGAGTAAAGGATCATGCTAAAGCTTCAACTGTTGTTCGTAAAAGCAATGTCAGAACTTATGTACTTCCTGAGCAAATTAAAGTAGAACCTAATATTGCTATTGTTAAAGATCTCTTGTCTGATAATATTGATGGGCATGTTATTCAGTTCGATGGTGAAACTACTAGAATTGCTAAACCATGTGATAAAGATAAACATAGACCTGTGGTAGGCGTGCCTGTTATTTCTGTTAAAATAGGAGATCATTGTTATCATGGCTTATGTGATATGGGTGCTAGTGCTAGTGTTATACCTTATGACTTGTACAAAGAAATTAAGAATGAAATTGCACCTGCTGAGATAGAAGATATCGATTTCACAATTAAACTTGCCAAGAGAGATACTATTTCACCAATTGGGATTGTTAGAGATGTTGAAGTCTTGTGTTTATCCCGCTGATTTTCTTGTTCTTACTTCTCCACAAGATAGCTTTTGTCCCATTATATTTGGTAGACCCTTCTTGAACACTGTTAATGCTAGGATAGATTGTGAAAAGAATGTTGTTACTATTGGCTTGGATGATATGGTTCATGAGTTTAACTTCTCTAAATTTAGTAAACAACAGCGTGAGGAAGAATTACCTAGTAAGGATGAAATTATTGGTCTTGCTTCTATTGCCGTACCTCCTAGTGATCCTTTAGAACACTATTTGCTAGACCATGAAAATGATATGTTCATGAACGAACAAAGGGAAATAGATGATGTATTCTTTAAACAGGAACCTATTCTGCAACACAATTTGCCTGTTGAAATTTTAGGGGATCCCCCTCCACCCAAGGGTGATCCCGTGTTTGAGCTTAAACCTTTACCTGATAATCTTAAATATGCTTATCTTGATGAAAAGAAGATATATCCTATTATTATTAGTGCTAAAGCATGAAGAAGAAAGATTATTGAAAACTCTGAAGAAGCATCGTGCTGCTATCGGATATACTCTTGATGATCTTAAGGGCATTAGTCCCACTCTATGTCAACATAAAATAAATTTGGAAGCAGATGCCAAACCAGTCCGTGATCCTCAACGACGTCTAAATCCTAAAATGAAAGAAGTGGTAAGAAAAGAAATACTCAAGCTTCTGGAGGCAGGTATAATTTATCCCGTAGTTGATAGCCAGTGGGTAAGTCCTGTCCATTGTGTCCCTAAGAAGGGAGGTATTACTGTTGTTCCTAATGATAAAGATGAATTGATTCCACAAAGAATTATCACAGGTTATAGGATGGTAATTGATTTCCGCAAATTAAATAAAGCTACTAAGAAAGATCATTACCCTTTACCTTTTATTGATCAAATGCTAGAAAGATTATGCAAACATACACACTATTGCTTTCTAGATGGTTATTCTGGTTTCTCTCAAATACCTGTGTCGGCTAGAGATCAATCAAAGACTACTTTTACATGCCCTTTTGGTACTTTTGCTTATAGACGTATGCCTTTTGGTCTATGTAATGCACCTGCTACCTTTCAAACATGCATGATGGCTATATTCTTTGACTTTTGTGAAAAGATTTGTGAGGTTTTCATGGACGACTTTTCCGTCTATGGTTCCTCTTTTGATGATTGTTTGAGCAATCTTGATCGAGTGTTGCAGAGATGTGAAGAAACTAATCTTGTCTTGAATTGGGAAAAGTGCCACTTTATGGTTAATGAAGGTATTGTTTTGGGGCACAAAGTTTCCGAAAAAGGTATTGAAGTTGATAAAGCCAAAGTTGATGCTATTGAAAAGATGCCATGTCTGAAGGACATCAAAGGTATAAGAAGTTTCCTTGGTCACGCTGGATTTTACAGGAGGTTCATTAAGGACTTCTCAAAAATTTCTCGGCCTCTGACTAATTTATTGCAAAAAGATATACCATTTTTCTTTGATGATGATTGTGTAGAAGCATTTGAAATACTTAAGAAAGCATTAGTCTCTGCACCTGTTGTTTAGCCACCTGATTGGAATTTACCCTTTGAAATTATGTGTGATGCTAGTGATTATGCTGTAGGTGCTGTTCTAGGGCAAAGAGTTGATAAGAAATTAAATGTTATTCATTATGCTAGTAAGACTCTAGACAATGCTCAAAGAAATTATGCTACTACTGAAAAAGAGCTTTTAGCAGTTGTATTTTCTTGTGATAAGTTCAGACCTTATATTATTGATTCTAAAGTAACTATTCACACTGATCATGCTGCTATTAAATACCTTATGGAAAAGAAAGATGCTAAACCTAGACTTATTAGATGGGTTCTGTTGCTGCAAGAATTTGATTTGCATATTGTTGATAGAAAAGGAGCCGAGAACCCCGTAGCAGACAACTTGTCTAGGTTAGAGAATGTTCTTGATGACCCACTACCTATTAATGATAGCTTTCCTGATGAACAATTACATGTTATAAGTACTTCTCGTAGTACTCCTTGGTATGCTGATTATGCTAATTACATTGTTGCTAAGTTTATACCACCTAGCTTCACATACCAACAAAAGAAAAAGTTCTTCTATGATTTGAGACATTACTTTTGGGATGACCCACATCTTTATAAAGAAGGAGTAGATGGTGTTATTAGACATTGTGTACCTGAGCATGAACAGGAACAGATCCTACACAAGTGTCACTCCGAAGCTTATGGAGGACACCACGCTGGAGACAGAACTGCACAGAAGGTATTGCAATCCGGTTTTTATTGGCCTACTCTTTTCAAGGATGCCCGTAAGTTTGTCTTGTCTTGTGATGAATGTCAAAGAATTGGTAATATTAGTAGACGTCAAGAAATGCCTATGAATTATTCACTTGTTATTGACCCATTTGATGTTTGGGGCTTTGATTATATGGGACCTTTTCCTGCCTCTAATGGATACACACATATTTTAGTTGTTGTTGATTACGCTAAGTGGGTAGAAGCTATTCCAACTAGTAGTGCTGATCATAACACTTCTATTAAAATGCTTAAAGAAGTTATTTTTCCGAGGTTTGGAGTCCCTAGATATTTAATGACTGATGGTGGTTCACACTTTATTCATGGTGCTTTCCGTAAAATGCTTGCTAAATATGATGTTAATCATAGAATTGCATCTCCTTATCATCCACAGTCTAGTGGTCAAGTAGAATTGAGCAATAGAGAGCTCAAATTAATTTTGCAAAAGACTGTTAATAGGTCTAGAAAGAATTGGTCCAAGAAACTTGATGATGCATTATGGGCATATAGAACTGCATACAAAAATCCTATGGGTATGTCTCTGTATAAAATGGTTTATGGAAAAGCATGTCACTTACCTCTCAAACTAGAACATAAGGCATATTGGGCTATTAAAGAGCTTAACTATGATTTTAAACTTGCCGGTGAGAAGAGGTTATTTGATATTAGCTCACTTGATGAATGGAGAACCCAAGCTTATGAAAATGCCATGTTGTTTAAAGAAAAAGTTAAAAGATGGCATGACAAAAGGATACAAAAGCGTGAGTTTAATGTAGGTGATTATGTATTGCTCTACAACTCTCGTTTAAGATTTTTTGCAGGAAAACTTCTCTCTAAATGGGAAGGCCCCTACATTATCGAAGAGGTCTATCGTTCCGGTGCCATAAAAATCAACAACTTCGAGGGCACAAATCCGAAGGTGGTAAACGGTCAAAGAATCAAACATTATATCTCAGGTAATCCCATAAATGTTGAAACCAATATTATTGAAACCGTAACCCCGAAGGAATACATAAGGGGCACTTTCCGGAATGTTTCAGACTCCGAAAAGGAATAGGTAAGTGGTACGGTAAGTAAACCGACTCCAAAACAATTTTTAAGGCAATATTTCTCCGTTTTGGAATATTTAGAAAAATAGAAAAATAAGTAGTAGTCCGGGAAGGACACGAGGGCCCCACGAGGGTGGTGGGCACGCCCTACCCCTCTGGGCGCGCTCCCATATCTCGTGAGCACCTCGTGTGCTTTTCGGACTCCGTTTTCTTACACGTTACATATTTTGGTCGGTAAAAATTCATTATATAACCTCCCAAAGGTTTTGATCCCTGTATCACGCAAATATCCTCTGTTTTCATTTCGAGCTGTCCTGTTGCAGATTAAATCAACATGTCTTCCCAGGATTCGGGAGGAGAAAGCTATGTGGATGATTACTTAGCAAATCTCAAGGTCTATGGAGATGTGGAACACGATGGATGGACCACGGAGGAAGAAGAGGACTATAAACCCAAGGGGAAGGAGGAGACGAGCTCAGATGAAGATGAAGCACCATTACCTCAACCTGGGGACATGCACGTGGAGTTCAAAAAGTCAAGTCTCCCTGATAGGTTAAAGAAACCCAAATTTGAGTTTATCCCTTTTCGTCTCTTGCAGGAAAATAAGCAGGACCTATGAAAAAAGATATTAACCCTGGAGTGGGAGATTGATGATCTGAGGGATCAAAATGCCGTCCTCAAGCGCAAAATAAGGGAGAAGCCTAAGCCATCAACTAAGCCCACATCATCAACAACACCTCCACCGTCTCCTCCAACAAAGAAGAATTGAGTATCTAGGTATGGGCACTCCCCTTGGCAACTGCCAAGCTTGGGGGAGGTGCCCCAGTATCGTATCACAATCACAACTCCTATCCTTACCGTTTTTCTTAGTTCGATCTTATTAGTAGTATCTTGATCTAGTAGAATAAAGTTTATGGCATGATCTAGTTTTGAGTTTTGCTTTATGATCTCTCTATGTAATCGAGTCCGTGAGCTATATATAATAAAGATTAGTGTTGAGTCAAGGGCTTGATTATTTTGCCATGATCTTGGACGAATAAAAGAAAGAAGAAAATAATAAAAAGGAAACAAAAAGTTCATATTGATCTTATTGAGAGTATTGACTTCACATAGAAAGAGTATGATGATTAAAAGCTGTTGGGAGTTGGCAGACATAGCTTTGGTCATTGTTGCAATTAATAGGAAGTAACAAGGAAAGAGAGGTTTTCACATATAGATATATTATCATTGACATCTTTTATGATTGGGAGCACTCATTAAAATATGACATGCTAAAGAGTTGATGTTGGACAAGGAAGACAACGTAATGAGTTATGTCTTTCTTATATCTGAGATAAAGTATGTTGTCATGGTTCCTCTAACTTGTTGAGCTTGCCTTTCCCCCTCATGCTAGCCAAATTCTCAGCACCAAGTAGAAATACTACTTGTGCTTCCAAAATCCCTAAACCAGTTTTGCCATGAGATTCCACCATATCTACCTATGGATTGAGTAAGATCCTTCAAGTAAGTTGTCATCGGTGCAAAGCAATAAAAATTGCCCTAAATATGTATGATTGATTGGTGTGGGAGAAATAAGCTTTATACGATCTTGTGATGTGGAAGTAATAAAAGCGACGGACTGCATAATAAAGGTTCATATCACAAGGGGCAATATAAAGTGACGTTCTTTCGCATTGAGATTTTATGCATCCAACCATAAAAGCTCATGGCAACCTCTGCTTCCCTCTGCGAAGGGCCTATCTTTTATTATTATCTTCTGCCTTATGCGAGAGTCGCGGTGATCTTCACCTTTCCTTTTTCATTTTATCCTTTCGAAAGCTCAGCATGTTGGAAAGAACATGATATACATATCTAATTGGATGTAGGGGAGCATGAACCATTATTGTTGACATTACCCTTGAGGTAAAAGGTTGTGGGGCAAAACTATAAGCCCCTATCTTTCTCTGTGTCCGATTAAAACTTCGTAACCACAAGTATTGCGTGAGTGTTAGTAATTATGGAGGACTAAATGATAGTTGAGTATGTGGACTTGCTTTTTAGCTCTGACATAGACTCTTCCTGATGTTATGATAAATTGCAATTGCTTCAATGACTGAGATTATAGTTTGTTGGAGCCCAATAAGGTTTATGATTTATACTTTTGCATTGTGAATAGATCATCACTTGAACATAAGTAATCATATGACAAAATCTATATAAGTTGTTGTTATGAGAATAGTCATGATGCCTTCATGTCCGTATTTTATTTTTATCGACGCCGCTACCTCTAAACATGAGGACATATTTATTGTTATCGGCTTTTCGCTTGAGGACAAGCGAGATCTAAGCTTGGGGGAGTTGATACATCCATTTTGCATCATGCTTTTATATCGATATTTATTGCATTATGGACTGTTATTTCACTTTATGTCACAATACTTATGGCTATTCTCTCTTATTTTACAAGGTTTACATAAAGAGGGAGAATGCTGGCAGCTGGAATTCTAGGCTGGAAAAGGAGCAAATATTAGAGACCTATTCTGCGCAACTCCAAAAGTCCTGAAACTCCATGGAATGTCTTAAAATAAATAAAGAAAAATCCTCGCAAAAGATGAAGGCCAAGGGGCCCACACCCTTCACACGAGGGTGGGGGGCGTGCCCTCCCCCCTAGGGTGCGCCCCCCTACCTCGTGGGCCCCCTAGTGGCTCTCCGACGTCTATCTTCTCCTATATGAGGTCTTTCGATGAGAAAAAAAATAAGAAGCAACCTTTCGGGACGAGACTCCGCCGCCACGAGGCGGAACCGAGGCGGAACCAATCTAGAGCTCCGTCAGAGCTGTTCTGCCGGGGAAACTTCCCTCCGGGAGGGAGAAATCATCACCATCGTCATCACCAACGCTCCTCTCATCGGGAGAGGGCAATATCCATCAACATCTTCACCGGCACCATATCATCTCCAAACCCTAGTTCATCTCTTGTATCCAATTCTTGTCTCAAAGTCCAGGATTGGTACTAGTAGGTTGCTAGTAGTGTTGATTACTCCTTGTAGTTGATGCTAGTTGGTTTATTTGGTGGAAGATCATATGTTCAGATCCTTTATGCATATTATTACCCCTCTGATTATGAACATGAATATGCTTTGTGAGTAATTACGTTTGTTCCTGAGGACAAGGGAGAAGTCTTGCTATTAGTAGTCATGTGAATTTGGTATTCGTTTGATATTTTGATAAGATGTATGTTGTCTAGCCTCTAGTGGTGTTATGTGAACGTCGACTACATAACACTTCACCATTATTTGGGCCTAGAGGAAGGCATTGGGAAGTAATAAGTAGATGATGGGTTGCTAGAGTGATAGAATCTTAAACCCTAGTTTATGCGTTGCTTCGTAAGGGGCTGATTTGGATCCATATGTTTCATGCTATGGTTAGGTTTACCTTAATACTTTTGTTGTAGTTGCGGATGCTTGCAATAAAGGTTAATCATAAGTGGGATGCTTGTTCAAGTAAGAATAGCACCCAAGCACCGGTCCACCCGCATATCAAATTATCAAAGTATCGAACGCGAATCATATGAACGTGATGAAAACTAGCTTGACGATATTCCCATGTGTCCTCGGGAGCGCTTTTCCTATTATAAGAGTTTGTTCCAGCTTGTCCTTTGCTACAAAAAGGATTGGGCCACCTTGCTGCACCTTATTTACTTTTGTTACTTGTTGCTCGTTACAATTTACCTTATTACAAAACTATCGGTTACCACTTATTTCAGTACTTGCAGAGAATACCTTGCTGAAAACCGCTTATCATTTCCTTCTGCTCCTCGTTGGGTTCAACACTCTTACTTATCGAAAGGACTACGATAGATCCCCTATACTTGTGGGTCATCAGTCGCACGTCTGTGCTACCTCTCCTCAGCGAGGGGAATCCTTGAAGGGAGTAGCCCCGTAGGTGAGTGTACGGATCCGAACTCCTATGGGGTCGGTCGTACGTGTTTTCCCTTTGTGCCACCTTCTTTTAAGAGATAATGAAACAAAATAAAATAGGAAAGCGGTTAAAGAATGTTACCGGAGTGCTTGCAGACTTGTCCGTATTGTGCTTCCGTCAATCCCATGGTATCTTGAGTGCGTAATTATGTATGCACGGTATAGTTTTAACGGGTATACAAGATGGGCAACGGAAGCCGAACTGCTATTTCTGTTCCGGATTTGATTGATCTTCAGGGGAAATTGCTTCCGCTCTCCGGCATTTAGCTGGTGAGCTGCTCCGTTGTCCCTATTGCCTGGTGGCCCATTTCCATTGTGTCCAGCGTTGAGCCTGCCGGCCTGCTTGAGGACCCAACATCTTCTGTTGGTGTGATTAGCTGGTTTATTGGGGTGGCCGTGAATCTGGCAAGGCCGGTCCAATATCCTGTCTAGTTTGGATGGTCTTTCTCTGTTTGCCTTGAATGGCTTTTTCCGTTGACTGGGCTTGGGATTGCTAAATCCGGTGTTGACCGCTGTGTCGCGTGATCTTTCATTATCAATGCGACTGTTGTGTATGCTTTGTCGTGGCTTGCCATTGTCGTCTCGGATTTCGGAAGTGCCCGAGTCGCTGGCGCTGTTGCTTCTACGAGCGAGCCAGTTGTCTTCTCCCGCGCAAAAGCGGGTCATTAGAGCGGTAAGGGCTGTCATGGATCTAGGTCCTTCTTGACCGAGGTGGCGTGCAAGCCATTCATCCTGGACGCTATGTTTAAAGGCCGCGAGGGCCTCCGCGTCCGGACAGTTGATGATTTGGTTCTTTTTAACTAGGAACCTGGTCCAGAGCTTCCTGGCTGACTCTCCTGGCTGATGGACAATGTTACTTAAGTCATCGGCGTCTGGTGGCCGGACATATGTTCCTTGGAAGTTGTTGCGAAAGGCGTCCTCCAAATCCTCCCAGCCGCCAATAGAATTTTTCGGCAGACTGTTTAACCAGTACCGAGCTGGTCCTTTGAGTTTAAGTGGTAGGTATTTTATGGCATGAAGGTCATCTCTGCGGGCCATGTGGATACGGAGGAGGAAGTCCTCAATCCATACTGCGGGATCCGTTGTTCCATCGTATGATTTGATATTCATGGGTTTGAACCCATCTGGGAATTCATGCTCCATTACTTCATTTGTGAAGCAAAGAGAGTGTGCGGCGCCTCTATGTTGGGACACACTACGGCGTATCTCCGACAGAGTCCATTTGCGGTTTTCAGTCTGGGTGTGGCTAGGTTTGTCACGTCCGAATAGGTGGACATCGTCCCTTGTCGAGGTATGTCCTCACGATCCGTAGATCGCTCTTGAGTGTCCCGCTTTACTACCTAAGTCTTGTTGACGGTCGTATGTATAACCCCGAGCTGTTTTGTTCTTGCTTTTACTGCGATGTGGGGCGGTCGGGTGTTCGGCTTGAGTTGCTGCTTTACCTGGGCCCAGTTGTGGTCGACCTACCGCATTGTGCGATGATGGTACGGGCTCCAGCGCCTTATCGTTGCCCTTGGGTAGCAATCTATGCTTCGGGTAGCTTTTGGCTGGTCCACTAAGGCCGTATTCTTTGGCGGCTAGGACTTTGGTCCATCTATCATTGAGCAGATCTTGGTCAGCTTGAAGCTGCTGCTGCTTCTTCTTCAGGCTCCTTGCAGTGGCTATTAGTTGGCGCTTAAAGCGCTCCTGCTCATGAGGTTCCTCAGGAACGATGAAATCCTCAGTGCCAAGGCCCACCTCATCCTCAGAGAGCGGAAGGTAATTGTTGTCCTCCGAATCTTCGTGTGTGGCCTGTTTAACAGGGCTAACCTGCCTATCTTCTTGTTCATTAGTTGTATCAATGCCGACAGTCATGCCCAATTGGTGGCGCGGGTCTTCATTGTCATCGGCATCATTGTCCATGTCATTGATATTCTCGGAGTCGTAATCAAGTGTATCGATCGAATTCTCGACTATGGCTATGAAGTGGGTGGTGGGTGGGAAGCACAATTCTCCACCGTCAGCCCTTGGTTCGAGCCGGATATAGTTCGGCTGTGAGTCCTCCGTCGAGGACATGTTTTTTAAGGAATTTAGCACATAGCCCAAAGGCGAGTGCTGGAAGATGTCTGCGCGCTGAATTCAAAGATCGATAAACGATCAAGCTCGGCGTCCGCTGGCTCGCGTGGTTCAGAAGCTACGGCCGGAGACGAGTCCGACGTTTTGGTGGCATAGGCATCGTGTGAGACCGGGTTCATGTGTGGCTCCAACGCTGTGGAATCTGCGTTCTCCGTGGTGGGGTTAATTCTCCCGTCTTTGGATGGCGTGGCCTGCTCCGGCTCTAGGGCCAGAGCGGTTACAAGAGCGGTCTCCTGGATGCGGCCTGATGACAGATTTAGGTCATGATCATCGGGGTGACTAGGAGCGGCCACCGCGGTATCGAATCCGGCGAAGATAAAGTCTCCGCGGATGTCCATGACGTAGTTCAAGCTCTCGAATCTGACCTGATGGCCAGGGGCATAGCTTTCGATCTGCTCCAGATGGCCAAATGAGTCGGCCCGCAGTGTGAAGCCGCTGAACACGAAGATCTGCCAGGGGAGGAATGTTTCTCCGCAGACAGGGTCATTATTGACGATTGAAGGGGCCATCAAACCTTTCGGTGACAGCATAGAGGAACTCTCAATGAAAGCACCAATGTCGGTGTCAAAACCGGTGGATCTCGGGTAGGGGGTCTCGAACTGTGCGTCTAAGGTTGATGGTAACAGGAGATAGGGGACATGATGTTTACCCTGGTTCGGGCCCTCTATATGGAGGTAATACCCTACTTCCTGCTTGATTGATATTGATGAACATGAGTATTACAAGAGTTGATCTACCACGAGATCGTAATGGCTAAACCCTAGAAGTCTAGCCTGTATGACTACGGTATAGAGTATATCCTTTCTGGACTATACCTTCCAGTTTATATAGACACCGGAGGGATCTAGGGTTACATAAAGTCGGTTACATAAGATGGAATCTTCATTGTTGTTCGCCAAACTTGCCTTCCACGCCACGGAGAGTCTTATCTGGACACAGGTACAGTCTTTGGTCTTCATATCTTCGCAGCCCATCAGTCCAACCCATAGATAACAGGCCGGACGCCCGAGGACCCCTTAGTCCAGGACTCCCTCAACCACCATCAATCACTCACACTCACCAAGCACAAGAACACCTATCCTCGGGAGGCTGTTCTTCCCTTGTAACTGTTCATCCTCAGCCCAAGAGGCAATCCACCACACCACACTGGAGTAGGGTATTACACCACAATGGTGGCCCAAACCAGTATAAATCTTGTGTCTCATGTTCTTCGGTTTCGTCGAGCTAGGCTGTGAGATCGTGAGTGTGTGAGCTAGAGGGGGGGAGAGATCTTTGTGCGCACCCCAGTGTTCGAACCTCAAGGATTTTGCCGGAACCCGAAATCCGACATTTGGCACGCCAGGTAGGGGTGCGCCGGAGCTTCTCTTCCCTTGGTTGGTCCGCCGACATCCCGTGGGTTTGATGTCCGGCGACCCGAGAACCAACGCCGACCACTGGGCGGCTTGGCCGGCCCGGGCGGCGCCGTCTGCCCAAGAAGACCTCAATCCATCGCCCCAGGTGGCGCGCGCACCGCCAAGCGCCACGGGGCGTGGGCGGCACAATCAAACGCCGTCCACCCTCACTCCGTGGCAAGTGCGGGCGGCCGCTAGGGCCTCAAGCGACGCTGCGGCCATGGCGCCACACACCCGACGGGAACAAGCAAACATGAGAGGCGCTCTCACGGTGGCTCAGGAGCTGCTGCGATGCCGACTGATGGAGAGCGGCCGGGACGCATTGCTGGAGCGCGTCGTCGAGCTACTGGACGTCGCGGCCTTGGGAGCACTGCCCTTCTGCTCCTTGCTCACGCCTCAGGTCACGGCCGCCTCGCACGGCGGGCCTCACCGCGCCCGCGCGCCCCCGAGTGCACCAGGAGGCGTCATCGACACCAGCATGACCAAAGGCGTTGGGCGCCCACTCGTGCCTGCGCCACCTCGGATGGGCGTGGGCACGAGCATTGCCACCCGCGGCCTCGGCGGAGTGTCGCCCTACCATCCTCAGGGCGGCGCAACATGGAGCGTGGGGCACTTTGGCGAGGTCTTCGGGGCGGGCCTCAGAGGCCTACGTGCCCCGCATGATAGACCGGGGATATGCGCTGGAAGACGACCCTGGCTTGTTCCTCGAGCCGGGCTAGGAGGATGAGGCGCTGGAAGCCGAGTCCTTCCAGGAGCCCCCTGAGCGCGCCGTGAGCCTCACCAACCATGCCGACGACGACAACTACATGGTACCACTAATCTCTTAGGAGCAAGCTTATGCTAACCATGGGTCACAGGAGGATCAGGTCGCAACGGCGGATGGTGGGCCTAGCTCAACGGCCTCCCTCCCACCAGGAGGAGCGCATTGGGGGCTGCAGGGGAGAGGCCGGGAGCCAGGTCCCTCCCTGCAATGCACGGAGCAAGGCGCCCCCAGAGGTAGGCCCTCTGTCGGGGAGGTGCTGATGAGCCTTCCCCCGGCAGAGGACCCGTGGTCGCCGAGGGTGCAGCTGGCGTCCCCTTTTCCCCTTGGCTTCGTCCTGGTTTCCGGTCGAACCAACAGTGGTCGAGGGCGGCGCAAGGCGGGCCCCTCATCTGGCGATATGAAGTAAGGCTCATGCCTGTGAAGATCTCCGCTTGTGACACTCTCACATAATAATGAGTGGGGTTGTACACGCCCCGAAGTCTCAGGAGCGCCGCCCTCGGGCCTCGGGGGCTCTCTCCCACGCCTAGTGGCAGCACTTAGCTCTGTGCTGGTCAGAAGACAAGAAGACTAGACTAGGTCCCGGACGCGGCCTTTTGCTCTTGAACTCTTTTTTGTAGCCCTGTTTCTAGCTTTGGATTTAAGTTGAAGTTGAATTTTCATTGCTATGCGTGGGGGTGACTTTTCTCGTTCGTTGGATTTCTTGCCATCTGGTTCCTTGCCCAACTCGGAGTTCGTACCTGCTACCTCCCCCTCGTGAGCCCCTCGAGAGCGGGGGCTGGGTGCGGCACGCGCGCGCTGCGCGTACGCCCTTCCATGACTGGCGCTTGCTCCTCGCGACGCCCTCTCAGGCGGATCAGCAGGCCCTTCAGGAGCTCACGACCTCATGAAGTGGCCGGAAACCGATCCTGACCAAGGTAAATTTCAGCAGTGAACTCGCGGCATAGCTCACGGGCCCATAAAAACACATCTTCAGCTTGGCCTAAGGAATAGAGGCATTAACCTGTTTACATGAGGGGCTCCCCTCCCAAAATGCTCTCACAACTTTCAGGGTCGTGCCCAAGTTTTCACTTACAGGCTCAGCAATGAGGGAGCATGGGCTCAATCGGACATATCGCTCGCCGCGTCCTCCGGAACGCCCTTAGACGCGTCGCTGGCATCATCGTCACCGTCGCTAGCGCCGCCATCCTCATCACCAGCATCACCCTCACCATTTCCGGCATCGCCCGCACCATTGTCGACCACGTTGCCTTCATCTGCAGCGACCACCACAGCGTCATGCTCGGAGGTGAAGGCCCTGACTAAAGCGTCCACGTTGTCCTCTACCCAGCGTGCCAGGTCGTCCCGGATGGGCTCAAGCACAGGGACAATGGCGGCGTCGAAGTCAAAGTTGGGGTATGTGTTCTGGAGGTGGCTGAAGACACGGGAGAATGCGCGCTTGAGCAGGCCGCGGATCCTCTCCTCAACAAGCACGTGAGCCCTCTCGGATTGGTTCTCCAGGCGTGTCACCACATCGGTGAAGAAAAGGAGGTGACTGGCGTAGTCGTTGGAGTGGGGATGAGGTGCTTTTTCGTCACAGACGGCGCCCAGCGCTGCATTGACTCTGACCCTGAGGTTTTGGAGCCTGGGGCCGTGCTCGCGCTCCAGCGTCCGCCGCCAGAGCGCTTCCTCCCTGCACTGCTGCGCGGAGGATTCGGCGCCCGTGACCCGCTGCTAAAGGGGAAACAACTCGGCACGTGCGGAAGCCAGCTTAGCTTGCACCGAAGACAGGGTGTCCGCGGCGGCTTTCTCGCAACGTTCGGCCTCATCCAACCCTGACCTGAGGGCTTTAGTCCTGCCCACAGCCTCGACTTCCACAAGCTTCAACTTCAGGTCATACCTGCCCACAAGATCCACGTGAGCCTCGGCCGCCCAGCGGTCGACTTCCTCCTGAGCCTTGGCCTCACGCGCGCGCCGACAGCATGATCAGCTTAGGCAACCTGGTGCTCCCTCGTCTCCAACCGCTCGAGCTCAAGGCTGCGCTCCGTGGCTTCCAGCGCCAGCGCTTCCTCGCACCTCAGGATCTCTTCCTCCTCGGCAGGCATCCCCTTCATCGATGCTAGGGTAGCCTTGCGCGCCTCCACTTGCTGCTCGAGGGAGGCACTCCAGACTTGGAGCTCCCACACGCGTTTCTTTGTGATCTCGCGATGTCGATCAGCTTCCCGGGCTTCTTCCAAGGCCCGGGCACAAGTTTCGCGCGAGGTCGCAAGAGACGCCTCGGCCTTCACGTTATCAAGCTCACGTTGGTGGCGCCCAAGGTTGATGGCCACCTTCAGTTTATGCCACTCTTCCACCAGCCAAAGACCCTCAGCCTCAAGGCGCGCGTCTACATCCGCGAGCTCCCCGCCCAGCCAGCTCATCGCGCCCATCGCCTCCCGGAAGAGCTCGTGGTGGACGATGCTCCATTCGTGCGCGACCTTGAGTGTGCGGCCAACTCCGTCCTCCATAGCAGGGGCCATTGACGGGACCCGAAGCGGCTCGCCCCCTTCCTATATGGGGGCTGGCACTCCTCCGGACGCTGATTGGGCTTCGGCAGGAGCCCGGTTGGGATAAGGCTTGCTGCCCGAAGAAGGAACCAAGACCGAAGCCATCTGGTCGCTATCTACAACCAGAGGAGGAGTCCTTGGGACGCTCGTCACACCCCCGACGAGGCCACGAAGGAGAAACAGCAGGAGCGCAGGCTCAAGGCACCAAGCTAGCGCGTCTGCCTCTCCAGCCGACCTCACAACGGGGGCAGCATGTTGGTCTGGGACGCTCAAGGCCAGTGGGAGATCTGAGGCAGGAGGAGTCTCCTTCCCGAGGGGCTTCGCGACCTTAGCAGCTGGGATCCTGAAGAACCACCGTCAGGAAGGGAAGCGACACTCAAGGAAATAAAAAGATAAGGTACTTACTCATCTATGGCGATGTACTTCCTCTGTTTCAACGACCGGAAAGCACCGCTGCCACAGCTTGGGGACCCCTTCCTCTTGCGGAGCGCATCGAAGTTTACATGGAGCCGGCCGAAGCGTTGGGCGTGGCGATCAGCACAGGGCGCGGCTGGTGAAGCGCCCAAGGGGGCGACTTTAGGAGCACCAAACTGGGGAGATCCATCAAGTACCGCCTCGTGACAGTCTCCAGAGGCCTCGGGAGCTTCGACCTCGGGATCGGCGGGTCGCATCGCCCTTCAACTTCTCCCTCAGCGCGAGAGTTGTGTCCTCTCGAAGTTGACACCTCAGGAACTGCGGGCGGCTCCAACGCCGTGCCGCCCGCGCCTCCAGCTTCCGGTGATGCTTGCCCCCTGCGTCCACTCTTGGGGCAAGTTCGGCGCCGACAGCAAGGATGGGAACCACGGTGACGGGGTTCTCACGGGACCCCTCAAGGCTGACCGGACGTAGCCCCCATTCGTCAAAGGGGGCATCTGCCCCGCAAACTCCACCCTGTTCGAGCAGCAGTACAAGAGACAGCCCGCGGGTGGCATATCGGCTGGTGAAGGGTTGCCCGCCAGGACCACGAGCACTGTTCTTCGTGCCTCAAGCGGAAGCTCTAACTCCTGGAGCATTATGCGATCCAGGCCGGTAGATAAGGCCCACATCGGCTAGGAATGGCACTGGAGTGGGGTGACGCGGCGTCGAAGGAACTCCTTCATCACCATGGGCGTGGTGAAGCCAAGGTCTTTCAACCTCCTTAGGCGGAGCTAGACGAAGGCAAGGCGAGGGCTCGTAAGCTTCTCGTGAGCCCAGCTGGTGCTGGGAACGACGGGCGTAGACGGGGGCGAGAGCAAAGGGCTAAGCACTCCGACATCCACATACATCCACCGCGACCGGAACCCGCTCGCAGACGGCGGGAGCTCAAAGTCAATCCATGAGCCGGCCGTCGCCGCCACGGCTTGGAAGCTCAGGAACCCCGAGCATTGCCGGGGGTCGGTCAGGTGCAGCGAGAAGAAATGGCGCAAAAGGGCCACGGAGGGGGCGATGCCCACCATGGCCTCGCAGACAAAGGCGAAGACGGCAAGAAGAGCGACAGATTGGGGATCTAGGTGCAGCAGATGAATCTGGTAATGGGAAAGCACGGTGTTGAAGAAGGCGGAGAAGGGGGGAACCAGACCGGCCCACAGGGCGTCGATGAAGAACTGGACCTTGGTGGCTGCTCTATTGACAGAGGCTCGGGACACCGGCCAGGCCACCGTCCCACCCCAGTCGTTGAAGCTGGTGGCAAGCGCAAGGCCGACCTTGTCCATGGCCTCCTCATTGAGCACCCGCGATCGGCCAACAGCGGGCTCGACGGCAGGAGGTGGGTCGGCTAAGAACAGGGGCTTCTTCCCTTTTCCGTCCGGTTCGCCGCCATGACGGTGGGGAGGACCGAGCTCAGGTTGGATTGGAAAAGGAAGCTGAGGTTCGAGGAAGAGGAGGAGTCAGGGAGTGCGTTGCCAGCAATGGGGGAACAACTGTGTGGGACGTCGTGGCCGCCTAGCCAGGTGGTTATCAAGGCAGCGTGGGGAAGCGGAGACGCCCACGTCCAATCAGTCGCCACGTAGCAACCGCGACCGCAGGCTGATGGGGCCCATGGTGGTCCGTACTTGCCCTTTGGCTTCGCCTCGAAGCCAAGCCCGAGCACGCCTTGGGCCCGGGGGCTACTGTTGGCGTTCTGGGAATGGGGGTCCCTAGACTTGCCTGCCTGCGACCCAGAGCGTGGCTCCACCAGCGGCCCCGTACGACCCATCTTCACCAACAAACATTCAAGACCCTCGCGAGGGGCCGAGCCTCGCGAGGCGGACGATGCAAGACCTCCTCAGGGGCGGCCTCACCAGGTTCCTGTGACGCAAGCCATGACGACTGGAACCAGGCGGGCGCCAGCGCGCGTAGTGTCCTCATTTCCTCTTTGGTGCTAAAGGGGCAAGCGCAGACGAGGGGTCCCGAGGCATCAGGCAAAGGTTTCCATATCAACGCAACAAGACCAAGACCAGCAGGACGACAAGGCGGAGGTCACCATGGAGCCCAAGACGGTGTCACCACTAGAGCCTTTGGCAGGCGAAGACTACTTTTGTCAGGATAGCTTGTACTAGTTGTCTTCCTTCGAATTTGGCCGTTGTGGGATCCTTCCCGCTCAATATTTGGGAAGAGGACCAGGGCCCCTATAAATAGGACTAGCCACCACCATAGGCAGGGGATCGGATTGGCTCATCTAGAGAGAGAGATCACCATCAATCACTCACACTCACCAAGCACAAGAACACCTCTCCTTAGGAGGCTGTTCTTCCCTTGTAACTATTCATCCTCAAGCCAAGATGCAATCCACCACACCACACTGGAGTAGGGTATTACACCACAATGGTGGCCCGAACCAGTATAAATCTTGTTTCTCATGTTCTTTGGGTTTGTCGAGCTAGGCCGTGAGATCGTAGAGTGTGCGAGCTAGAGAGGGGGATAGATCTTTGTGCGCACCCCAGTGTTCAAACCTCAAGGGTTTTGCCGGAACCCGAAATCTGACCGCAGTCCTCTTGATTGTCTCTAAAATCAGACTCATGACCTTGAACTTCTCAGGGACATCAAAAAGTTGTAGTAGGTTGATAGAATTCCCTCTGATCATCTTGTGATCTCCTGACTTGGGTAGCAATGTGTGCCTAAGGATCCAGTTGATGGTAGGCAGACCAGACAACAAGAAATGTACTGATCCAAGCTTGTGAGTCTCCAAAGCTTTATCTAGGATCTCCTTGTACATGTTTGCCATAGTGTTGTGGTCTTTCTTCTTCTTGGCATACACATCCAAGTCATCCTCGTGTTCCTCTGGGGCATTTATCAGCTTGGTCCATTCTTCAACAGTGGACTGGTACCTAGTACCTTCTGACATCCAAATGATCTTCCCATCTGGGTAAAAGTGAGCAGTGGAGTAAAACTGCATGATCAGCTCATCATTCCATTTTGTGAGCTTCTGTCCAACAAACTCATCTACTCCACATGCTTTGAAGCTATCATAAACTCCTGGAAGTGATCTTCATTCTCCTTGATGAATTCCCAATCAACCCATCTCATGTCACACACAATGGGCTTCTTGTCAAGCAAAATAGTTTCATAGAAGTCTTGTTGTTCTTTTGTGTGGAACATGTAGTCAACTGCAGTCCTTCTCCTCACAACATAGGGATTAGACTTTCTCCACAATCTCAGTCCAGCATCTTTTCTGATGTGCATATCTTCAGCCACTGGATGAGTATCATTGTGGTTTGGGATCTTGGGTTTCAACTTTCTCAAAACAGGAGACTCAACATCCTCTTCTTCAGCTTCAGGCACTAGGGCCTTGTTTTCTCTTCAGCAGGAATACTTCTGGTGTTCCTCTTGGGCTTAGGAGGCTTCTGAGCTTGAGCTTTTGGAGCAACTTTGGGCTTTGATGTTGTAGCCCCTGACTTTATAGCATCTCCCATAAGCTTCTGAGCTTTGGATGCCGGAGCGTCCTCTTCTTATTCATCATCTTCAGAGGGGTCTCTCATCATGGAGGGCTTTCCAATGACTCTGGCAATGGTCTTATTGACCCTCTCCTTCCCCTTCTTGCCTTATCCACCTTCGTTGGGTTCAAGAGTGAACTCCATTGTCTCTTGAGTGGAGGATCTGGCCTTAGACATAGGAATCCTTCTTGCCGGAGCCTTCTTATTCATCCCTGGCTTAACTGTAGCAATTGTGCCATACTCCCTTTTCAACACCTTCTTCTTGGAGCTTACTTCCTCCTCAGTAGCCACATAGTCCTCATCCTCTGAATCCGAGGCTCTCTTCTTCCTTGTTCTGATGGCTGCCTTTGGAAAATTACTTGGAGTGCTCCTGCTGCCATCATCAGAAGTGCTTGAGGGATCTGAATCCTCACTCAGCTGCACATGTTCCTCAGACCTGTTCTGACTGTCACTTTGATCAGACATCTTTGCAAACTTACTAACAGCAGACCATGTGAATAGATGTAGGTGATGTAGAGTGGATGAGCATCACAAAGTGCAGAGATTTTGCAAAATAGATGACTTAAAAACTTAGTTTTAGTTCTCCACAGAAAGTATTTCGGAGCTACCGATTTGTAAACTCGGTGATACCGAAGCAGCTTTTGGAGCCTAAACTAGTGAACTCGGTCAGACCGAGTCACAGTTCGGTGGCACCGAGACTGCTAGGGTTTCACAAAGAATTGAACTCGGTCGCACCGATTTGCAATTTCCGGTCAGACCAAAAATGCATGTGCTATGTGATATGTCTCCAATGTATCTATAATTTTTTTATTGCTCCATGCTATTATATTATCCATTTTGGATGTTTAATGGGCTTTATTATACACTTTTATATTATTTTTGGGACTAACCTACTAACCCAAGGCCCAGTGAAAATTGCTGTTTTTTGCCTATTTCAGTGTTTCGCAGAAAAGGAATATCAAACGGAATCCAAACGGAATGAAACCTTCGGGAGAGTTATTTTTGGAACAAACGTGATCCAGGGGACTTGGAGTAGACGTCAAGAAAGAAACAAGGTGGCCACGAGGCAGGGAGGCGCGCCTGCCCCCTGGGCGCGCCCCCACCCTCGTGGGCCCCTCGCAGCTCCACCGACCTACTTCTTCCTCCTATATATATATCCATATACCCCAAAAACATCCAGGAGCACCACGAAACCCTATTTCCACCGCCGCGACCTTCTGTACCCAAGAGATCCCTTCTTGGGGCCTTTTCCGGAGCTCCGCCGGAGGGGGAATCGATCACGGAGGGCTTCTACATCAACACCATAGCCTCTCCGATGATGTGTGAGTATTTTACCACATACCTTCGGGTCCATACTTATTAGCTAGATGGCTTCTTCTCTCTCTTTGGATATCAATACAAAGTTCTCCTTGATCTTCTTGGAGATCTATTCGATGTAACTCTTTTTGCGGTGTGTTTGTCGAGATCCGATGAATCGTGGGTTTATGATCAAGTTTATCTATGAACAATATTTGATTCTTCTCTAAAATCTTTTATGTATGATTGGTTATCTTTGCAAGTCTCTTCGAATTATCAGTTTGGTTTGGCCTACTAGATTGATCTTTCTTGCAATGGGAGAAGTGCTTAGCTTTGGGTTCAATCTTGCGGTGTTCTTTCCTAGTGGCAGCAGGGGCAGCAAGGCACGTATTGTATTGTTGCCATCAAGAATAAAAAGATGGGGTTTATATCATATTGCTTGAGTTTATCCCTCTACATCATGTCATCTTTCCTAATGCATTACTCTATTCTTATGAACTTAATACTCTAGATGCATGCTGGATAGCGGTCGATGTGTGGAGTAATAGTAGTAGATGCAGAATCGTTTTGGTCTACTTGTCACGGACGTGATGCCTATATACATGATCATGCCTAGATATTCTCATAATTATGCACTTTTCTATCAATTGCTCGACAGTAATTTGTTCACCCACCGTAATACTTATGCTATCTTGAGAGAAGCCACTAGTGAAACCTATGGCCCCCAGGTCTATCTTTTATCATTTAAGTTTACCATCTATTTTATTTTGCAATCTTTACTTATCCTAAAAATACCAAAAATATTTATCTTATTATCTCTATCAGATCTCACTCTCGTAAGTGACCGTGAAGGGATTGACAACCCCTTTATCGCGTTGGTTGCGAGGTTCTTATTTGTTTGTGTAGGTACGAGGGACTTGCGTGTAGTCTCCTACTGGATTGATACCTTGGTTCTCAAAAACCGAGGGAAATACTTATGCTACTTTGCTGCATCACCCTTTCCTCTTCAAGGGAAAACCAATGCAGTGATCAAGAGGTAGCACTATGGCCTAAGCCAAAATCGGTGAGACCGATTTCTACAATTCGGTCGGTCTGAGATGAGTCCGGCGGAGACCTAACCCTAAATTTTCAAATCGAATTTAACCTAAGGGATGTTTTCAGTGGATAGAGTGTTTACATACATGGTAAGGATCATGGCAAAACAATGTGCTATGAATCAGAGGTAAAAGAATAGCACAAAAGGTCGAACCCATACCCTAGTTCGGCGGGGGTTTGCTACGGCGACTACGGTGGGGCAGATTTCCGTTGACGACGATGGAGACCAGCGGCGGGAGGTCCCTGGCGGTGAGAAGATGATCCGGAGACCCGAGGAGGCAGAGCAGGACACGTGCGGGGTGAAGAGTTTTGGAGAAATTTCCAAAATTCAACTCGTGAGTATATATATCCCGACCCTGTCGGTGTGACCGAGTGGAACAACTCGGTGGCACCGAGATGCAGAATCGCGAGCGGTTACTGCAACTCGGTGTGACCAAAAAGTTCAAATCGGTTGCACTGAAATTGAAAACCTAGATCAACTTAGTGAACTAGGTGTGATCGAAGTGGATGACTCGGTCATACCGAAATGCACAAAGAGGTTTTGGAAGTTTAAGTCTATGCCGAATCGGGGACTCCGAGTGCTCCTCACACAGAGTGGTTCGAATCTAACTTGATCAAACTTTGTGATGTAGCATGAATAGAGTTTGAGACGAGAAAAGCATAGATAGCTAGAGGAGGTTCTTAGGAATTCTTATCCATTAATTTGGCAAAATAGAAAAAGCCAAACAATCAAAGCAACAAATGGATGTCCTTGAATGAGTAAAATATGCAACCAACATGCTCACACAATAAGATGACAAATGAAATATGTGACAAAGCATGCACCATCACTCTAGCATCTATCAAGCAATTTGCGATGACTAGGTCATCTATATATGAGTAGATTGACCGAGGAGTCAAATGAGAACATTTGATCTTAGGTCATACTCATCGTTTAAGCACAAGTGGGGTTGCCACTTTTACATGAAGCATTTTTGTGTTCACACCATTAGACTTGCTTTAGCTCAATTGATCAGAGTAAAGCTCCCCCTAGATGTGATATCCCCCCTAAGAGGGATGAACTAACCTTGGGTTTTGTCGATGATGACTTCATGTAGGTGTTGAAGATGTAGATGCTCAATGTTGATGTAGATCATTTGGAGCAATCCATTAGAGTGAGTTGCACTTTCAATACCTACACTGGTTAGTCCCACAAGGAACAAAGAAGGATACCCATAGACATAGAGTGATGTTCACATAGGATGATGTTCATGAAAGCATTAGGTTATCTTATCCCTTGTCTTACCAACATGAGGGCTTGTGACTCCTTGAACTAGTGCAAGATGTGGAAGTTGTTTGCACTTGTCCTCACCAATATGATATGAGTGAAGTATGTTGGTGGACTCACGCTTAAGAACTCTCTAGTTCTTCTTCTTCGGGATCCACACCATCTTGATAGGAATCCTTGAAGTTGTAGTCGTACTTGATGTAGTCTTGGGAACCCACTTGACCAAGGCTTTGGGAGCTTCCTCAAATGCATCAATCTCCTCTTGAAGCTTGTCCTTGCCTTTTTGCTTGTGGTCTTGTGGTGGAAGATCATCGTGAGCTTGTGTTCCTTGGAAATAAGTAGGATCATACTTCCCTTGTTGAGGAACAAATTTCGTCTTGGGGTATTCATCTTCTTCCCACTCAACTCCATTGGCATTGAACTTTCGTTCAAAACCAACACCTTGATTCTTCCGGTGTCTTCCTTGCTTGCATACAAGTTCCTCAAATTTCTTACTTCCAGCAGGGCTCTTGTAAACACCTTTCTCTATAATTCCCTTCAATAAGCTATTTTCTTGCTCAAGTGTAACTTGGATAAGAGAATCATTAGTGGAATCAAGAGAACTACTAGAAGTAGCATCATTGGGTTTAGCATGATTATTGTTAATACTAGAAGAAGAATCTTTCTTACTCTTGTTGCTAGATTTAACTTGTGGCATGTAAGTAGACAAGAGTAAACACTTGGCAATGTAAGAAGAACTTTTCTTGCGAAGATCATCATTCATCGCTTTTAATAACCCATGCTCTTGCTCAAGGTTGAGCTTCTCGAAGCGTAACTTCTCATGAGTGTTTAAAAACTCTCGATGATTTTCCAAGGTAGTTTCATGAGCTAACTTAAGAGTGTTTAGTTCTTTAGTTAGACTCTCAATCTCCTTCTTATCATCGTCATTCGTTTTATCTTGATTAGCATGATTAATAGCAAGTTCATCATAGTTTTCATCAGTAGAATTGTCAACAAGTAAAGCATCATCACCTAGCAAGTCATATTCATCACTATTGAAATCAACATACTCAGGGTGTGATACCTTTGGGCCTTTAGCCATGAAGCATCTTCCAATTCCTTCATTTGGTGACTCAAATATGTCGTAGGAGTTGGTTGACACAAGTGCTAGACCGGCAACACCTTCATCTTGAGTATATTCGGAGTTGGAGTGATAACTTCTCTTGGAGTTATTGTCGGAGTCGGAGCCGTATACCCATTCACCAACGTGAGCTTGATGTCTTTGTTTTGTGTAGCTCCTTGATGATTTGTCCTTCCTTTCCGAATCCTTGCTTCTCCGTGATGTTCTTCATTCATAGCGGTCATCTCTACTCCTTCTCTCTCTTGGTGGTGATTCTTCTCTTCTACTTCTTCTTTTGGGAGAATCTTCTCTTCTTTTGTAGGGAGCCGTACACTCATTGGAGTAGTGTCTGGGTCTTCCACAATTGTAGCAATTACGTTCACGACTTGAAGATCTTTTTTCATTGTAGGACCTTGACTTGGAACTTCTTTCCTCGCTTCTACTCTTGTAGAACTTGTTGAAATTCTTCACCATTAGGCTCAAATTCTTCATTGAAGGCTTGTTTATCACTTGATGATGTGGGAGCATCACATGAGGCTTTGTAAGCACCACTTGACTTGTTGTGAAGCTCTTCCTTATCCTTGAGTGACATCTCATGAGCAACAATTCTTCCAATGACTTCCGTTGGCTTGAGATCTTTGTAATTGGGCATCATTTGGATCATTGTGCACACGGTATCATATTTTCCATCCAAGGCTCTTAGGATCTTCTTGATGATGAATCTATCGGTCATCTCTTCACTCCCTAAGCCGGCAATCTCATTTGTGATGAGAGCAAGCCTAGAGTATATTTCAGCGACACCTTCACCATCCTTCATTTTGAACTTGTCAAGTTGACTTTGAAGCACATCCAATTTGGATTCCTTGACGGAGTCGGTACCATCGTGCATGTCAATCAAAGTATCCCAAATTTCCTTTGCATTCTCAAGACGGCTGATTTTGTTGAATTCTTCGGGGCATAATCCATTGAAGAGAATATCACAAGCTTGAGCATTGTATTGCAGCATCTTCAACTCGTCCGCGCTAGCTTCATAGTTTGGTTCTCTCCCACCAAAGAATTCACCTTGCAAGCCAATACACACAATAGCCCAAATGGTGGGGTTATGTCGAAGAATATGCATTTTCATCTTATGCTTCCAACTAGCAAAAGTTGTACCATCAAAGTAAGGACCTCTACGGTGGTAAGTTCCCTCGCTAGACGCCATACTCTCCTAGGTTGTGAAACCAAGGCTATGATCACCAAAATCTATGGAAATCAAGGCAAATGGAGACCAAAGCTCTGATACCACTTGTAGGATCGAAAGTATGTCTAGAGAGGCGGTGATTAGACTACTTGACCAAATAAAAATCTAGCCTTTTCCCAATTTTAAGTCTTGGAAGATTTTAGCAACTTAGCACTAGTCAAGTAAACAACCTACACCTGCAAGTCTAAGAGTATAGCAGCGGAATGTAAAATGTTGCACATGAAGGTAATGGGAGGAGTTTGGAGGGAGCAAACGCAATGTAGACACAGAGATTTTTGGCGTGGTTCCGGTAGGTGGTGCTATCGTACATCCACGTTGATGGAGACTTCAACCCACGAAGGGTAACGGTTGCGCGAGCCCATGGAGGGCTCCACCCACGAAGGGTCCACGAAGAAGCAACCTTGTCTATTCCACCATGGCCATCGCCCACGAAGGACTTGCCTCACTAGGGTAGATCTTCACGAAGTAGGCAATCTCCTTGCCCGTACAAACTCCTTGGTTCAACTCCACAATCTTGACGGAGGCTCCTGATAACCCACAAATATAGAGGATCACAATAGTTTTCGAGGGTAGAGTATTCAACCCAAATGTATTAATTCGACACAAGGGGAGCCAAGGAATATTCTCAAGTATTAGCAGCTGATCAGTTGTCAATTCAACCACACCTGGAAACTTAATATCTGCAACAAGGTATTTAGTAGCAAAGTAATATGATAATAGCGGTAACGGTAGCAAAAGTAATATTTTTCGGTTTTATAGTGATTGTAGCAGTAGCAGTGAAAAAGTAAATAAGCGAAGAACAATATATGGAAAAGCTCGTAGGCATTGGATCGGCGATGGAGAATTATGTCGAATGCGATCGATCATGTAACAATCATAACCTAGGGTGACACAGAACTAGCTCCAGTTCATCAATGTAATGTAGGCATCTATTCTGAATATAGCCATACGTGCTTATGGAAAAGAACTTGCATGACATCTTTTGTCCTACCCTCCCGTGGCAGCGGGGTCCTATTGGAAACTAAGGGATATTAAGGCCTCCTTTTAATAGAGTACCGGACCAAAGCATTAACACATATTGAATACATGAACTCCTCAAACTACGGTCATCACCGAGAGTGGTCCTAATTATTGTCACTTCGGGGTTGCCGGATCATAACACATAGTAGGTGACAATAGACTTGCAAGATAGGATCAAGAACTCACATATATTCATGAAAACATAATAGGTTCAGATCTGAAATCATGGCACTCAGGCCGTAGTGACAAGCATTAAGCATAGCAAAGTCATAACAACATCAATCTTAGAAAATAGTGGATACAAGGGATCAAACCCTAAAAAAACTAACTCGATTACATGATAAATCTCATCCAACCCATCACCGTCCAGCAAGCCTACGATGGAATTACTCACGCATGGCGGTGAGCATCATGAAATTGGTGATGGAGGAAGGTTGATGATGATGATGGCGACGGATTCCCCTCTCCGGAGCCCCGAACGGACTCCAGATCAGCCCTCCCGAGAGAGTTTAGGGCTTGGCGGCGGCTCCATATCGTAAAACGTGATGAATCCTTATCCCTGATTTTTTTCTCCCCGAACACGAATATATGGAGTTGGAGTTGAGGTCGATGGAGCGTCAAGGGGCCCACGAGGCAGGGGGCGCGCCGAGGGGGTAGGCGCACCCCCACCCTCGTGGACAGGGTGTGGGCCCCTGACGTGGATTCTTCTTCCAGTATTTTTTGTATATTCCAAAAATAATCTCCGTTGATTTTCAGGTCATTCCAAGAACTTTTATTTCTGCACAAAAATAACACCATGGCAATTCTGCAGAAAACAGCATCAGTGCGGGTTAGTTCCATTCTAATGATGCAAGTTAGAGTCCAAAACAAGGGCAAAAGTGTTCGGAAAAGTAGATACGATGGAGACGTATCAACTCCCCTAAGCTTAAACCTTTGCTTGTCCTCAACAATTCAGTTGATAAACTGAAAGTGATAAAGAAAAACTTTTACAAACTTTGTTTGCTCTTGTTGTAAATATGTAAAGCCAGCATTCAAGTTTTCGGCAAAGATTATGAACTAACCACATTCGCAATAACATTTAGGTCTCATGTTTACTCATATCAATGGCGTAATCAACTAGCGAGCAATAATAATAAATCTCGGATGACAACACTTTCTCAAAACAATCATAATATGATATAACAAGATGGTATCTGGCTAGCCCTTTCTGAGACCGCAAACCATAAATGCAGAGCACCTTTAAAGATCAAGGACTGACTAGACATTGTAATTCATGGTAAAAGAGATCCAGTCAAGGCATACTCAATGTAAACGAACAGTAACGGATGCAAATGACAGCGGTGCTCTCCAACTAGTGCTTTTTAATAAGAGGATGTTGACTCAACATAAAAATAAATAGATAGGCCCTTCACAGAGGGGAGCAGGGATTTGTAGAGGTGCCAGATCTCGGTTTTGAAATAGATATGAATAATATTTTGAGCGGTATACTTTCATTATCAACATAACAACTGAGAGATCTCGATATCTTCCATGCTACACACATTATAGGCGGTTCCCAAACAGAATGGTAAAGTTTATACTCCCCCTCCACCAACAAGCATCAATCCATGGCTTGCTCGAAACAACGAGTGCCTCCAACTAGCAAGAGTCCCGGGGGAGGTTTGTTTGCAGTTATTTTGATTTGATTTGCATAAAGCATGGGACTGGGCACCCGGTGACCAGCCATTTTCTCGTGAGTGAGGAGCGGAGTCCACTCCTCTTGAGAATAACCAGCCTAGCATGGAAGATACACACAACCCTAGTTGATACATGAGCTATTCGAGCATACAAAATAGAATGTTTATTTGAAGGTTTAGAGTATGGCACATACAAATTTACTTGGAACGGCAGGTAGATACTGTATATATGCAGGTATGGTGGACTCATATAGAATAACTTTGGGGTTTATGGAATTGGATGCACAAACAGTATTCTCGCTTAGTACAAGCGAAGGCTAGAAAAAGACTGGGAAGCGACAACAGTCATGAACATGCATTAAAATTAATCAACACCGAATGCAAGCATGAGTAGGATATAATTCGCCATGAACATAAATATCGTAGAGGCTATGTTGGTTTTGTTTCAACTACATGTGTGAACATGTGCGAAGTCAAGCCACTCGAATCGTTCAAAGGAGGATACCACCCTATCATACCACATCACAACCATTTTAACAGCATGTTGGCACGCAAGGTAAACCATTATAAGCTCCTAGCTAATTAAGCATGGCATAAGCAACTATAATCTCTAATTATCATTGCAAATATGTTTCTTTCATAATAGGCTGAATCAGGAACGATGAACTAATCATATTTACAAAAACAAGAGAGGTCGAGTTCATACCAGCTTTCCTCATCTCAATAAGTTCATCATACAATCATCATTATTGCCTTTCACTTGCACGACCGAATAGTGTGGATAATAATAATAGTGCACGTGCATTGGACTAAGCTGGAATCTGCAAGCATTCAATTCAAGAGAGAAGACAAGGTAATATGGGCTCTTTGTTAGATCAACAATAATGCATATTAAGAGCCACTCAACATTTTCATTATGGTCTTCTCCTCTTGACCCCCAAAGAAAAGAAACAAAACTATTTACACGGGAAAGCTCCCAACAAGCAAAAGAAGAACGAGAAATCTTTTTGGGTTTTCTTTTTAGTTACTACTACTACAAGCATGGAAAATAAACTAACTAAAAGCTACAACTAATTTTTTGGTTTTTTCTTAAGGTTTATCAAACACACAAGAAGAAAGCATAAAATGGGAAATAAACTAGCATGGATATTACAATGAAAAAGTATGAGCACCGACAACTAGCATGAGTGTGTGAACAGGAATGTAATGCCGGTGAGAAGTATGTACTCCCCCAAGCTTAGGCTTTTGGCCTAAGTTGGTCTACTGCCACGGCTAGCCTGGCGGATATCCAAAGTTGTAGTTGGGGTCGTACTGTGATGCAACAGCTATTGCCTCATGAGTTGCCGCTTGGAGGCGAGCTGTCTCCGTCCTCCTCTTATACTTGTTCGCCTCCTCCCTGGTTATAACATATCTCCCCTTTGCCTGAAAGTCAAATAAAGCGGGAGCAGGGAGAGCGACGTGATAAGTGCGTCGTCTATCAAAGATTAGTCAGTATTGGAGGGACTGGTCATTCCTCTCAACAAACTGATGACGAACCATAGCATCATAATCTAGATAAGAAGGAGGCAACTCAATATCATCTCCACGTATGGGTATCTCAAGAAAATTAGCTATACGAGTTGCATAAATTCCACCAAAAAAATCTCCATGAATACTATTATTATGCAACCTACGTGCAACAATAGCCCCCAAGTTGTATTGTTTATCTCCTAAAACAGCGCTCCTGAGAACGCTAAGATAAGGTACACACATATGACATGCTTCATCTTTACCATTTATGCACCTTCCTATGAAGAGAGCAAAATAATGTATATCGGGAAAATGAATGCTCCCTATGGTGGCTTGTGTTACATCTCTAGATTCCCCCACTGTAATACTAGCAAGAAAATCTCTAAGCTCAGATTTGCTAGGTTCACTAGCACTACCCCATTGTGGGAGTTTGCAGGAAGTATTAAAATCCTCTAAATCCATGGTATAAGATTTATCATAAAGATCAAACAGGGCAATTTGTGAATTGCGCGAGGATGAAAATTTAAACCTTCTCACAAATGAATCAGTCAAATAGAGGTATTGCCGGCACATATCTGCCTCGAAGCTCTCCAGATCAGCATTACACACATATGCATCAAATTCCTCTTTAATTCCTGCTTGGACCATGAAATGCTCTGACGGCCATTCACAAGGCCACACTTGAGCGTCCCTCGGTAGTCCATCATCCGCATCGCGTATTGCGGGTCTGGGTCCTTGCTTCCTTGAAGAACCACCTTGGTACATTTTCCTAAACATATTTATTCCTCTGGAAAATTTCTGAAATTTTTAGTAACTAAAAAATAAAAGTGAACCAAACTCAACAGTATTGATAGCAACTACTCCTACAAGTGCCTAGAAGCAATATCATGCATTAAAACTACTTGGGACCATATAAATTTGACATGCAAGCTCAAGAACAGGGTCACCTAAGCAGCAAAAACTTGTAATGAATAAAGCACTAGAACAAAAACTAATTGGACCATTGGAGGAGTCACGTACCAAAGAACAATCCCCGAAAGTAGTTTTGTGAATGCAACTTTGAGCAAGGAGATCGAAAATGGCAGCAAGATGAGCAAGAACTCGGGTTTGAGCTGGCTAGTGATTTTTTTGGGAGGAAGAAGGAGTGTGTGGTGGCTGGAATAAGTGGAGGGGACCCACTTGGGATCCACGAGGCAGGGGGCGCGCCCAGGGGGTGGGCGCGCCCTCCACCCTTGTGGGCACGTGGCTGCTCCCCCTACTGTGTTTTCAGTGCCAGATATTCTCAAATATTCTAGAAAAAATCATATTTAATTTTCAGGGCATTTGGAGATCTTTTATTTTCGGGGTATTTTTTATAGCATGGATAATTCAGAAAATAGACAAAAAATACTATTTTTGCTTTATTTAATATAAATAAAAAAAAGTAAAAAGAGGGTACAGAGAGTTGTGTTTTCTAAATTCATCCATCTCATGCTCATCAAAAGGAATCCACTAACAAGGTTGATCAGGTCTTGTTAACAAACTCATTTCGAATAACATGAAACCGGAGAAATTTCGAATAACACTAGGTCACCTCAACGGGGATATGCACATACCCAACAATAAGAATATCGTATTTCTTCTTCACAGTAGGAAGAGGAAATTCAAAACCTCCAATAGTAATTGTTGAAAATATTCCAATAGAATTGATACTGTGGACTTGAGGTTGTTTCCTCAGAAAGTGTATCGTATGCTCATCACCATTGACATGAAAAGTGACATTGCCTTTGGTGCAATCAATAACAGCCCCTGCAGTATTCAAAAGGGGTCTTCCAAGAATAATAGACATACTATCATCCTCGAGAATGTCAAGAATAACAAAGTCCGTTAAAATAGTAATGTTTGCAACCACAACAGGAACATCCTCACAAATACCGACATGTATAGCAGTTGATTTATCGGCCATTTGCAAAGATATTTTAGTAGGTGTCAACCTATTCGAATCAAGTCTACAATATAAAGAAAGAGGCATAACACTAACACCGACTCCAAGATAACATAAAGCAGTTTTAACATAGTTTCTTTTAATGGAGCATGGTATAGTTGGTACTCCTGGATCTCCAAGTTTCTTTGGTATTCCACCCTTAAAAGTATAATTAGCAAGCATGGTGGAAATTTCAGCTTTCGGTACCTTTCTCTTATTAGTAACAATTTCCTTCATATATTTAGCATAAGGATTCATTTTAAGCATATCAGTCAAACGCATACGCAAAAAGATAGGTCTAATCATTTCAGCAAAGCTCTCAAAATTCTCATCATCCTTTTTCTTGGATGGTTTAGGAGGAAAAGGCATGGGTTTCTGAACCCATGGTTCTCTTTCTTTACCGTGCTTCCTAGCAACAAAGTCTCTCTTATCATAACATTGATTCTTTGATTTTGGGTTATCAAGATCAACAGCAGGTTCAATCTCTACATCATTATCATTACTAGGTTGAGCATCAACATGAACATCATCATTAACATTATCACTAGGTTCATGTTCATTACCAGATTGTGTTTTAGCATCAGAAATAGAAATATCATTGGGATTCTCAGGTGTGTGATAACCCACAAGTATAGGGGATCGCAACAATTTTTGAGGGTAGAGTATTCAACCCAAATTTATTGATTTGACACAAGGGGAGCCAAAGAATATTCTCAAGTATTAGCACCCGAGTTGTCAATTCAACCACACCTGGAAACTTAATATCTGCAGCAAGGTATTTAGTAGCAAAGTAATATCATAGTAGCGGTAACGATAGCAAAAGTAATATTTTTGGGTTTTGTAGTGATTGTAACCAATGGAAAATTAAATAAGCGAAGAACAATATATGAAAAGCTCGTAGGCATTGGATCAGTGATGGAGAATTATGCCGGATGCGATCGATCATGTAACATTCATAACCTAGGGTGACACAGAACTAGCTCCAGTTCATCAATGTAATGTAGGCATGTATTCTGAATATAGTCATACGTGCTTATGGAAAAGAACTTGCATGACATCTTTTGTCCCACCCTCCCGTGGCAGCAGGGTCCTATTGGAAACTAAGGGATATTAAGGCCTCCTTTTAATAGAGTACCGAACCAAAGCATTAACACATAGTGAATACATGAACTCCTCAAACTACGGTCATCACGGAGAGTGGTCCCGATTATTGTCACTTCTTGGTTGCCGGATCATAACACATAGTAGGTGACTATAGACTTGCAAGATAGGATCAAGAACTCACATATATTCATGAAAACATAATAGGTTCAGATCTGAAATCATGGCAATCGGGCCCTAGTGACAAGCATTAAGCGTAGCAAAGTCATAGCAACATCAATCTCAGAACATAGTGGATACTAGGGATCAAACCCTAACAAAACTAACACGATTATATGATAAATCTCATCCAACCCATCACCGTCCAACAAGCCTGCGATAGAATTACTCACGCACTGCGCTGAGCATCATGAAATTGGTGATGGAGGGAGGTTGATGATGACGATGACGGCGACGGATTCCCCTCTCCGGAGCCCCGAACGGACTCCATATCAGCCCTCCTGAGAGAGTTTAGGGCTTGGCGGCGGCTCCGTATCGTAAAACGCAATGTATCCTTCTCTCTGATTTTTCTCCCTGGAAGTGAATATATGAAGTCAAGGTTGAGGTCGGTGGAGCGTTAGGGGGCCCACGAGGCAGGGGGCGCGCCCCCCACCCTCGTGGACAGGTGGAGGCCCCCCTGACATGGATTCTTCTTCCAGTATTTTTTATATATTCCAAAATAATTCTCCGTTGATTTTCAGGTCATTCCGAGAACTTTTATTTCTGCACAAAAATAACACCATGGCAATTCTGCTGAAAACGGCGTTAGTCCGGGTTAGTTCCATTCAAATCATGCAAGTTAGAGTCCAAAACAAGGGCAAAAGTGTTTGGAAAATTAGATATGAAGGAGATGTATCAACTCCCCCAAGCTTAAACCTTTGCTTGTCCTCAAGCAATTCAGTTGATAAACTGAAAGTGACAAAGAAAAACTTTTACAAACTCGGTTTGCTCTTGTTGTTGTAAATATGTAAAGCCAGCATTCAGGTTTTCAGCAAAGATTATGAACTAACCATATTCACAATAACATTTAGGTCTCATGTTTACTCATATCAATGACATAATCAACTAGCGAGAAATCATAATAAATGATATAACAAGATGGTATCTCGCTAGCCCTTTCTAAGGCTGCAAAACATAAATGCAGAGCATCTTTAAAGATCAAGGACTGACTAGACATTGTAATTCATGGTAAAAGAGATCCAGTCAAGTCATACTCAATGTAAACTAACAGTAATGAATGCAAATGACAGCGGTGCTCTCCAACTGGTGCTTTTTAATAAGAGGGTGATGACTCAACATAAAAATAAATGGATACGCCCTTCGCAGAGGGAAGCAGGGATTTGTAGAGGTGCCAGAGCTCGGTTTTGAAATAGATATGAATAATATTTTGAGTGGTATACTTTCATTGTCAACATAACAACTGAGAGATCTCGATATCTTCCATGCTACACATATTATAGGCAGTTCCCAAACAGAATGGTAAAGTTTATACTCCCTCTCCACCAACAAGCATCAATCCATGGCTTGCTCGAAACAACGAGTGCCTCCAACTAACAAGAGTCCCGAGGGAGTTTTGTTTGTAGTTATTTTGATTTGATTTGCATAAAGCATGGGACTGGGCATCCCGATGACCAGCCATTTTCTCGTGAGTGAGGAGCGGAGTCCACTCCTCTTGAGAATAACCCGCCTAGCATGGAAGATACAGACAGCCCTAGTTGATACATGAGCTATTTGAGCATACAAAACAGAATGTTTATTTGAAGGTTTAGAGTTTGGCACATACAAAGTTACTTGGAACGGCAGGTAGATATCGTATATAGGTAGGTATGGTGGACTCATATGGAATAACTTTGGGGTTTATGGAATTCGATGCACAAGCAGCATTCCCGCTTAGTAAAGGTGAAGGCTAGAAAAAGACTGGGAAGCGGCCAGCTAGAGAGCGACAACATTCATGAACATGCATTAAAATTAATCAACACCGAATGCAAGCATGAGTAGGATATAATGCACCATGAACATAAATATCGTAGAGGCTATGTTGATTTAGTTTCAACTACATGCGTGAACATGTGCCAAGTCAAGCCACTCAAATCGTTCAAAAGAGGATACCACCCTATCATACCACATCACAACCATTTTAATGGCATGTTGGCACGCAAGGTAAACCATTATAAGATCCTAGCTAATTAAGCATGGCATAAGCAACTACAATCTCTAATTGTCATTGCGAACATGTTTATTCACAATAGGCTGAATCAAGAACGATGAACTAATCATATTTACAAAAACAAGAGAGGTCGAGTTCATACTAGCTTTTCTGATCTCAATAAGTTCATCATATAATCATCATTGTTGCCTTTCACTTGCATGACCGAATAGTGTGGATAATAATAATAGTGCGTGTGCATTGGACTAAGCTGGAATCTGCAAGCGTTCAATTCAAGAGAGAATACAAGGTAATATGGGCTCTTTGTTAGATCAACAATAATGCATATGAGAGCCACTCAATCATTTTCATTATGGTCTTCTCCTCTCGACCCCCAAGAAACAAGAAAAGAAATAAAACTATTTACACGGGAAAGCTCCCAACAAGCAAAAGAAGAACGAGAAATATTTTTGGTTTTTCTTTTTAATTACTACTACAAGCATGGAAAGTAAACTAGTTGAAAGCTACAACTAATTTTTTTGTTTTTTATTAAGGTTTATCAAACACACAAGAAGAAAGCTTAAAACAGAAAATAAACTATCATGGATAGTACAATGAAAAGGTATGAGCACCGACAACTAGCATGGGTGTGTGAACAGGAATGTAATGTCGGTGAGAAATACGTACTCCCCCAAGCTTAGGCTTTTGGCCCAAGTTGGTCTATGGCCACGGTTGGCCTGGCGGATATCCAAAGTTATAGTTGGGGTCGTACTGAGAAGGACCCCCCTGGTGCCACTGGTTGGCAATGTCCTCCGGATTCCACTGATAAGCAGACTACCGGTGAGGATCAAATTGTGGTTTCGGCTCTGGCTCTGTAGCTGGTGTGGGGTTTCAGTAGGCATGAACGGCCTCCGGCAGAACAAGGTACTTGCCTGCAGATAAGTCAAACAAGGAAGGAGCAGGTAAAGTAATAGTCTTAGGGTGATTTTTATCAAATATCAGCTTGTACTTAAGCATCTTTTCCTTATTCTTAACGATAAAATCATGTGCTACCATACTCTTATAGTCTAGAAAAACAGGAGGCAACAACTTATCTTCCTTCTCATAATGCCTAATAGGTATGTTAAAGTGTGCAGCGAGGTGCGAGGCAAATGCCTCTAAGGACGGGGCCCTTATTACGGTTAAGATTTAACCGTTTTGCAACAATAGCACCCATACTAAATGTGTCATCACGGAACAAGGCATGGTACAAAATAACAATATCAGGGGCACTAAGGTTGCCACAGTTTCCGTGACCAATTAAGCATCTACTAGCAAATATTGCAAAGTAACGTAAAACAGGAAAATGTATGCTAGTAATTCTTGCATCGAAAACCTTCCTCATTTCCCCTGCAACAATGGTATCAATAAACCCTTCCACATCGTCACGATGTGGTTCCTCTACACTGCCCTCAAAAGGGATCAAACAAACCTGACAAAAATCACGAAGTGACATCTCCTTATGCTCATCATATAAATAAAATTCCACCGTAGGTGGTGAGCTCCTAGCATCAAAATCAAAGTTTTGCACAAAGATATTGGTGAGTAAGAGATATTGTTTGCGTTGGTCGTGGAGGAAGGCGGTGAGGCCTGCATTCTCAGCCAACTCATAGAAATCATCATAAATCCCAGCTGCTCTCAAGAAATCATCACAAGGCCATTCACACGGCCGAACCTCCATGGTGTGAGGGAGATTATACTTGGGCTTCTTGTTCTCTTCACTTTGTTTGCCCTTCGAGCTTCGGCTCGATGAGCCCCTCAAAAATCTCTTCATTATTTTCTGAAATTTTCTGAAATTTTTAGTAACTCAAAATAAAAGTGAACCATACTCAACAAAATTGATAGCAACTACTCCTACAAGTGCCTAGAGGCTATATCATGCATTAAAACTACTTTTGACCATATAAATTTGACATGCAAGCTCAAGAACAAGGTTACCTAAGCAGCAAAAAATTGCAATGAATAAAGCACTAGAACAAAAACTAATTGGACCATTGGCGGAGTCACATACCAAAGAACAATCCCCCATAGCAGTTTTGTGAATGGAGCTTTGAGCTAGGAGATCGAAAATGGCAGCAAGATGAGCTTGGACTCGGGTTTGAGCTGGCTAGTTATTTTTTTGGGAGGAAGAAGGAGTGTGTGGTAGCTGGAATAAGTGGAGGGGGGCCACCATAGTCTCACGAGGCAGGCGGGCCCGCCCTGGACCCTCGTGGCCAGGTGCTGCTCCCCTGCTGTGTTCTCAGTGCCAAATATTCTCAAATATTCCAGAAAAAACATATTTAAATTTCAGGGCATTTGGAGAACTTTCATTTTTTTGGGGTATTTTTTATTGCATGGATAATTCAGGAAATAGACAGAAAATACTATTTTTGCTTTATTTAATATAAATAACAGAAAGTAAAAAGTGGGTATAGAGAGTTGTGTTTTCTAACTTCATCCATCTCATGCTCATCAAAAGGAATCCACTAACAAGGTTGATCAGGTCTTGTTAACAAACTCATTCTAAATAACATGGAACCGAAGAATTTTCGAATAACACTATGTTACCTCAACAGGGATATGCACGTCCCCAATAATAAGAATATCATATTTCTTATTCACTGTAGGAAGAGGAAATTCAAAACATCCAATAGTAATTGTTGGGGATATTACTGCTGGGCATAAACCGGCCAGGAGTAGCCGGATTAACTTTATGAAGGTTAGAAGCCCATGAAGACGTAAGAATGATGGCGCTTTATGAAGGCCCAAGGCCCAAAGGCGAGTTAAGGCCTATAGATGTAAACCAGCCTTATTATGTAACTTGCATTGTAAGATAGGAAGTATAGAGGCCGAACCAGACACGATTGCGATCCGACTTCGGGAGTCTGTAAACCGGCAGGCGTCAACCTATGTATATAAAGGGACGACCCGACAGTAGTTTAGGGAAAACGCACAACAACTCGAGGGCTAGTCAAAGCGGATTCATTCCATGCTCATCGAAACCCTAGCAATACCAATCACAACTAGACGTAGGCTTTTACCTTCATCGAAGGGGCCGAACTAGTATAAACTCCTCGTGTCCCCTTGTCCGGTTTAACCCCTTTAAGCTAACCCGTTGCGATGGCTCCACGACTAAGTCCTTTCACAAGGACATCTGCCGTGACAAACCCACGACAGTTGGCGCCCACCGTGGGGCTATCACACGATGGTTTCGAGTTCTTAAAGGGCAGCTTTGATGGACTCAAGGGATACGCTGTGGGCCGGATGACGAAGAGTCGTCGCGGCAAGCTCTACATCGACAACGCAGGATGGGGCCCTGAGGCCAATTCAATCGAATACGGGTACCGGGTCCCCTTTGGTGGGATTCACGTCTTCATCGACAAGATTGGCGAACCGGGCCCTGAGCCGGGCACCTGCACCGACATCATCGAGACGGCTCAGTGTGCAAGCCCTTCCCCGGTTCATCCCGTGGTGAAGCATGTTTTCATAGGTGTCATCCATGGAGCAGAATATGAGGATGGACCGGCATCCGATGGAGAAACCGTTGTATGCTCCGACGATGAGTCTTCTGGAGAGACCGAATCGCTCTATCAGTTGCAGGATGGCCGGATTGGTGGAGGTTCCGAGGGCAACAGTATTCCGGACTCCCCTGATCTGCCAAACCGGGCCGGTATCTTCATGGCCGGTACACAATCAGTGCCCCACTCATCAACCGCCGTAGCAATGCTCTCCGGTTCAGCAACAGCCACGCCGGCGTGGGCAGGGGGCTCTGCGCCACCTCCGGCTCAAGTTCTGTCTGACTTGTTCGATGCTTTGGCAACATCGATGGTCACAGAGGTGGATGCAGCAGCCCGGGATCAGCACAACACGGATATCGCAAAGGTAAAGGATTAGATAACTTAGGCTAAAGCGGACCTAGCAGCAGAGAACGCTAGGATGGCTACAGAACGGGCCGAGTTGGAAGCTCAGGCCTACCGGCTTAGGCCGGATCAGAATGCTTCAGAGGAAGTCATGAGAAGAAGATACCGATCGCATCTCCCGCCGAGTTATGAGCCAAGAAATCTCTTCAATACGCCAGGAGCAGGAATGAGTAACCAGCCAATATTAAACCGAGCGGAGGTGCCAGGAACAGGAGTGTCGGTTCAGCCGCGCGCGACGGACCCGCCTCGTCAGAACAACATTGTGCCATAGCATGTTCCAACACCTCCCGGGCATTACTCCTACCCGTTGGACAACATTGTAGCCGCCGCTTCACGATTGGTAGCCCTCCCAACCGACAGTGAGTCACTAGTTGCGATTGAGGCACGACGGGCCAGGGATCTTCTTCAAACATCTCTAAACCAATAGCAGACATATTCGCACAGTCGTAAGAGGATTCATTCCACCCCCCGTCCAAGCCGGAGCTACAACAGGCACGTTGAGGATGAACCGGCCATATCAAGTAGTGTACGTCGCCGTAATTCGCCGCGAGGGCACAACCTGGCAGGGGGAGGTGCTAATGCGCGGGATGTGGTGGACCATGGTCGCGCGCGTCGAGAGGCCGAGTTAGCAGCTCTGCACGGAGCCCGTCAACCTACTCTGGTTCACCCTACCGCTTCAGTAGAGCCAGGTGTGGTATTCAGTTCCTTAGGGGTGCCGTGTCTTACCCCCGCTTTGCGTAATGTGAGACTGCCCAAGGATTTCAAAGGACCTCGTAAGGTACCCAATTATACCGTCGATCTGCAACCAGAGGTATGAGTTGAAAGCTACGAGATGGCAATGGAGATGTTATATGTGGATGAAGCAGTATGTGCTAAATACTTCACCATGATGTTGGAAGGAACAACTCGTACTTGGTTGAAGAGCTTACCAACTAACTCTGTCGGATCATGGGCCGAATTGAAGCACCGGTTTATCCAGAACTTCAAAGATACTTGTAAGCAGCCCATGTCAATTGTGGATCTGGCCGCTTGTGTCCAAGAGGATGGGGAGTCCACAACCCATTGGGTAAAGCGGGTCTTAGCTATTTTGCATTCATCAGATCGTATCAATGCAGATACCGCAGTGCTAACGTTGGAGGGCAATTGCTGTTTTCTGCTGCTCAAACAGAAGTTAGGAAGGCTCAAACGTTACTGCAATGATATGTCGACGCTTATGGCCGCTTTGGTCAAATACGCCGATTCAGATAATACCAAAGTGAAGGAAATATGACCTAAAGGCAATAATAAAGTTATTATTTATTTCCTTATATCATGATAAATGTTTATTATTCATGCTAGAATTGTATTAACCGGAAACATAATACATGTGTGAATACATAGACAAACAGAGTGTCACTATTATGCCTCTACTTGACTAGCTCGTTGATCAAAGATGGTTATGTTTCCTAACCATAGACATGAGTTGTCATTTGATTAACGGGATCACATCATTAGGAGAATGATGTGATTGACTTGACCCATTTCGTTAGCTTAGCACTTGATCATTTAGTTTGTTGCTATTGCTTTCTTCATGACTTATACATGTTCCGATGACTATGAGATTATGCAACTCCCGTTTATCGGAGGAACACTTTGTGTGCCACCAAACGTCACAATGTAACTGGGTGATTATAAAGGTGCTCTACAGGTGTCTCTGAAGGTACTTGTTGGGTTGGCGTATTTCGAGATTAGGATTTGTCACTCCGATTGTCGGAGAGGTATCTCTGGGCCCACTCGGTAATGCACATCACTATAAGCCTTCCAAGCATTGCAACTAATGAGTTAGTTGCGAGATGATGTATTACGGAACGAGTAAAGAGACTTGCCGGTAACGAGATTGAACTAGGTATTGAGATACCGACGATCGAATCTCGAGCAAGTAACATACCGATGATAAAGGGAACAACGTATGTTGTTATGCGGTTTGACCGATAAAGATCTTCGTAGAATATGTGGGAGCCAATATGAGCATCCAGGTTCCGCTATTGGTTATTGACCGGAGACGTGTCTCGGTCATGTCTACATTCTTCTCGAAGCCGTAGGGTCCGCACGCTTAAGGTTTCGATGACAGTTATATTATGAGTTTATGAGTTTTGATGTACCGATGGAGTTCGGAGTCCCGGATGAGATCGGGGACATGACGAGGAGTCTCGAAATGGCCGAGACGTAAAGATCGATATATTGGACGACTATATTCGGACATCGGAAAGGTTCCGAGTGATTCGGGTATTTTTCGGAGTACCGGAGAGTTACGGGAATTCGCCGGGGAGTATATGGGCCATATTGGGCCATACGGGAATAGAGGAGAGAGGCCAAAAGGAAGGAGGCGCGCGCCCCCCCTCGGGTCCGAATTGGACAAGGGGTGCAGCCCCCTTTTCCTTGTTCCTCTCCCCCTCTTTCCTTCTCTCCTACTATAACAAGGGAAGGAGGAGTCCTACTCCCGGTGGGAGTAGGACTCCCCCCTTGGCGCGCCCTCCTCCTAGGCCGGCCGCCTCCCCCCTTGCTCCTTTATATACAGGGGCACCTCTAGACACACAAGTTGATCAAGTTGATCGTCTCTTAGCTGTGTGCGGTGCCCCCCTCCACCATAGTCCACCTCGATAATACTGTAGCGGTGCTTAGGCAAAGCCCTGCGTCGATAGAACATCAACTCGTCACCACGCCGTCGTGCTGACGAAACTCTCCCTCAACACTCGGCCGGATGGGAGTTCGAGGGACGTCATCGAGCTGAACGTGTGCTGAACTCGGAGGTGCCGTACGTTCGGTACTTGATCGGTCGGATCGTGAAGACGTATGACTACATCAACCGTGTTGTGCTAACGCCCGCTTACGGTCTACGAGGGTACATGGACAACACTCTCCCCTCTCATTGCTATGCATCACCATGATCTTGCATGTGTGTAGGAAATTTTTGAAATTACTATGTTCCCCAACACAAAGACCCTGACTCAGAGCAGGACAAACTGGGGAAAGGGAAAAAGAACGGCAACACCAAGGGTCAATAGCATAATCCGGCAGGCCATGGGAACAATGGTAAGCGCAAGGCCGACAACAGTTTGGACTTTGTGGCTAACACCAATGCTCAAGAGAATGGTCAGCACCGTAAGGGCAAGCAGCCCCAGAGGGGCGGAGGTTCAGGCCCCAATTTGGAGCGCATGTTAAATCAACCCTGTCCAAAGCATGGATCAAAGGAGAAGCCAACATCGCATCTTTGGAAGGATTGTTATATCATGCGATATTTCAAGAACTCCAATATGTTTCAGTACGATAATGGCCCGCCCGGCGGTTCAGGAGGTGGTTTCCACGGGCCGGGCTACGGAGGCGGCAGCTCTAGTTCAGGATTTCAGGGCAATCAAACCGGACACAACAATCAAGGGGACCAGGGCAACCAGGGAGGTTACAACCATCAGGGGAACCAGCAACAGCAGCAGTCGGGTTATCAGAGCAATCCTAAGCAGTTAAATAGTGGGCAGTATGTCGGTGGGAACGACACCTATGGGATCACAAGAATCCCTACTATGGTTGCGGGGCGCGGGGTCGTGAGAAGAGCAGATCAAACAGATAGCACATGGTTCGTTTATCCAGGTTCGGGCCGCGGGGATGCGTAAAACCCTACTCCTCCTTTGGTGGATTGTACATCTGTGTTCTTGAGCTAGCTATGGGGCGTGAGGAGCTCCAAAAAGCTGAATCCCCCTCCTGGTCGCTTCGGGCCTCCTTTTATAGGAAAGGGGTTGCCACAGTGGCACACAGGAGGTGGAAAGGGTACAGTGATGTGAGGTTATCCCTCGCATTACATGACAAGGCACATGTAATGTGTCTTCCCAGGTGTCCTTGCTTTATCGGGGGCGGGGGAGAGCCTTGTCTCGTCCGTCGCTGCTCCCTCTCGCGTCGACACGCGCCCTGGCCAGTGGCGCCCGCGGTGCCATGTAGGTAGGCAGGCAGCTGAGGTGGCGCAGTGGTGGGTCTCCATGAAGATCTGCATGCCGCCATGCAGGTGCCTGCCCAGCTGGTTGGGTCGGCAGCTGCATGCAACGGCGGTGGAGGTTTGACTGGCGTGGGCCTGATGGTGGCCCAATGGGTGTTCTTGGCAAGGGCCTTGCCGGGGCCCCGGCAAGGGTCTTGCCGTGGCGCCTGCTGTCATCCCCGTCAAGGCTCTTGCCGGGGGCCTTGTGGTCCTCTTTGGCTGGGATCCCGCCTAGGATCATCATCTTCTGAAGGGTGTATCTGATCTCGAATGTCTTCACAAATATCTGCATGCCACCACGGGGATGTCTCCCGAATCCTTGCCCCATGGGGGCAGTGGACTCAACGGTCACTTACTCCGTAGGTGTGGGTCGAGCTGCCACGGCAAGGGTCTTGCCGGGTTTGCTAAAACCGCCTCCCGGCAAGGATCTTGCCGGGGGGTCCGTTTCATCCCCTTTGCTCTTTGTGGTCTTGGTCTTGGCGTCGTTCTGCTTCTCCTGAGCTTTGGCCTTACCTTGGCTCACCTCCCTTGCCTTGCTCAGTGTGGTGGTGCCCGTGGCTCAGACTGCCCGTGCACAGTTATAGGGGTACCAAAAGTGCACCCCTCTTTTTGTACACCGATAGGAGCCCCCGGGCCTGGGCCACACGTAAGCGCAATCGCGTCGTTGGGCTAGGCCCAAAAACGGTGCGCGGGAAGGTGGGTCGGTTTTTACCGCGGTAAGTCTCTTCGCGCGATGCGCTTCCCATGCTTCCCGCGCGTGGCGCGGCGTGGGGAGGCGTGTGTGACGTGGGCGGCATGCGTGGGGTTGCTTACCGCGGGCATGCATCACATCACAGTTAATTTGAAAGGAGGCGGCCCGCGTTTTTCCCCCATAAGAAGGAATAACCGTGGGCGCGCTGCTCACTTTCTCCTCTTCCCTCGTGCCTTTTCCGATCTCAGAGCCGCCATTCCCTTTCTTCCTTCCTTCCTAAGCTTTCGTTGTCGCCCGCCGCCGCTGCTTTGCCATCCCCCTTCCTCAGCCCTCTGAACTTCTTGGTCGCCATGGCTCCCAAATTCGCCAGGGGCAAGGGGGTGGCTAAGGGCGCCGGGACGATGGAGCCACCGGAGAGCGCGCTTTCGGGGGACCGGACGAAGTCCGCCTTCTTCTTCCCCTCGACGGTTGATGTTCAAGAGCTCCGGGCCTCCTTCAAGCCCCTATGGGGGGTGAAGACAGGGGGAGAGGGTTCGGGACACCAGGCAACACGCATCATTCCTGCCGCTTGCGTTGATCCTGCCTCAAATCGATACCCCTTCTTCGTTGATTACTTTTCTTACGGGTTATGCCCTCCTTTCTCCGATTTGTTCTGCGACGTTATGCGCAACTTCGGCTTTCGCCTCTTGGATTTTACTCCGAATGCGGTGGCGTGCATGGCTTTCTTCGCGCATCTTTGTGAAGGCTTTGTCGGGGTGCAGCCCAACACGACGCTCTTCCGCCATTACTTCTTCCCTCAAATCCAGCCGGGAGGAGCCGTCTCCGGTTGCGTCACCTGGATCCCAAGATCCAAGGGGGCGTACCCGGACGGTGCCGTGAAGGAGAGGTGGGAGGAATGGCATGGCCGGTGGTGCTGGATTGAAGATGAAAACCCGCCGGAATTCTGCAAGGTCCGCCAAGCGCCGCCGGTCCGCGGCAGCGATTGGAGCGATGTCGACGCCGCCGATGGGAGGCTCACCGTCGCCACCACCAGGATTCTCCGGCTCACCCAGGCCGGACTCACCCTTGAGATGATCGGGGCGGACTTCATTCGCCGCCGGATCGCCCCGTTGCACAGCAAGGGGGGGCCAGCTTGGCTCTTCACGAACCCGGCTGACATCATGTGACTCCGCCCCGGCCTCCATCACAACTTCACAGTGCTGGCGCATGCCCACTTCTACCAGCGGCTTTTCCAGCTTGATGTGTGTCGCGATGGCGAGGTCGAGCGGACCGGCAAGGCCGCGAGGGCTGCCACAAAGGTTGGCAAGGCCCTCAGGGGGCCATTTTTTTCAAGCTGCCAGTGGGGGTGGTCCCGTTGTGCAACAATTCGCGTCAGTCCGAGATCATCGCCATGATGCCAGACTGTAATGCGCACGGCCCTGTCCCGAGCTGGAAGGAGCCGAAGGTCGAGGATGTGCAGCAATTCTTCGACACCCTGATCGAGGTGTACATCAATGCCGACGCCGAGCGGTGGCTTATCATGGACACCACCCAGGCAGAGCTGGACTACATCGCCACCAGGGCGAGGGAGGCACAACTTGCCATGGAGGCCGGCAGCGCCGGGGGCGTGGAGGACATGGCCGCAACGGCGATGGAGGAAGAGGAGCTCTCCCGGTGGGCGGCGGCCTCCGGGGAGGCCAGCAGCGCCAACACTGGATCTCCGCTCGTCGAAGACGCGGCCGACGAGTCGTCGAGGGAGGAGGAGGACGCGGCGGCGGGCTCGACGCCAACCAGGGGAAGAGGGCGAGTCCCGCGGCGGGCTGGCTCCGGTGAGCCAGTCCGGCCCAGCAGGGCTGCGCGGCCTCAATTGACCCTGGAGGGGTCTGGGCACCACACGAGGGCCACGGCAGCCAAGAGGCTGACGAAGGCCGCTGAGAAGAAGAGGACAACAGCCCCTTCCTCATCCGGGCGCGCACAAACCCCGCCGCCTCCTTCGCCTCCTCTGGCAGGCGTCGACTCAGATGATGATGCGGAGCTCCCTTTTGATCTCGGGCCTCTCAGCCCGGAGAGGAAAAGGAAACTGGTGGGGGAGGAGGAGACGGATGACGAGTAAGTTCTCCGTTCCTTACTGTCATTTCCATTTCCTTGAATTGGGTCGCTTGTCTTGATCCATTTTTGCTTCCGTAGGGAGACAGAGACGTTGGCCCAGAGGGCGAAGAGGGCGAGGACCTCGGCGAGCAGCCAGCTCCTGGCTGGGGCTTCAAAGACACCACTAGTGGTGCTGAGTAGCCCGGACAGCAGCCCTCGGCGCAGCCCCCAGCGTAAGTTCGCCACCCTCTTCTTACTCGACATGTGGTAGGTGCTCGATGCCATGACGCTGACCTTGCCGGGTTTGCAGGAGGGGAGCGGCAGCAGGAGGAGCCACAGAGGGCTACTCCCAACACACCACCCCCATCGACTACGCCACCGCGAGGGGCGTCCCCGGCAAGGGCATCAGGCACGGAGCCCACACCCATGGAGGAAGAGGGGAACTTGGGCGCTGGTGGCTCTGCCACGGCGCCAAATGCTGGCGGAGAGGGGACTTCTGCTTCTCAGGCCGGCACTGGTGAGTCGCCTGTCCTTCATCTCTATTTCCCTTATTCTTTTCTTGGCTTCATTGCTCCCATTGCTGCCCAGGCCCTTCTTCAACAGGTATGGAGGACGTGGATACCGTTGCCGGGAACATTGCCGAGGAGGCCGCCAAGGATGCTGCCGAGGACACCACGGCGGGGGCTGCCAAGGCGACCGGCGAGGCTTCGGCCGAGGGCACCAGCGGTGGACCTGCCAGTGGGGCCGGCAAGGCCTTCGCCGAGGAAGAGGTGGTGGGTGACCAGCCTCCCTCCTCCTCAACCTCGGGCCCCGGCAGGTATCTGAAGGTGGGCGACGATCTCTTCATCCACCTCCCAGGGGCGTCAAGCCGGGCGCCCGCCGAAGGGGAAGTTTTTGACGGCGAGGTGCTTGCCGCCACCGGGCTCGAGGTGGTTGATGAGCCGGGGGTTGGTGGCAACGGTTCCCTAGAAGAGCAGCTTTTCCGTGCCATGGGGGCCAATTTCCGGAAGCTCCAAGTGTTCTACCGTGCTCGCCTGGACAAGGTCAAGTCCAGTATGGCAATGGTGGACAACGCGGAGGTGGACTTCAAGGCGCGCGTTGCCGAGACGCAGACCTGGTTCCACCAGGCTCGCGAGGAGCAGAGGGACTTCTAGGAGAAATTGGCCGAGCATGATGTGGAGCTCACCATGAAGATGGCCGACATCGAGAAGGCCCAGGAAAAGGCGGCGAACTTGGCTGCCGCGGCCGAGGCCGCCCGGAACCAGCATCAAGCCACCTTGAATTCCCAGGAAGAGGACCTCACCGCGCGCGAGGCGAAGCTTGCCGCAGCGCTCCGTGGGAAGGATGAGGAGCTCGAGGCCCTTGTCGCGCGGCGGACTCCCGAGCTGGAGCAGAGGCACAAGGAGGGACTCGATGCCCAGGCTCTGGCCCATGCCGGCAAGGTAAGGGAGTTGGAGGTGGCGCAGGACGAGCTGAAGGAGCAGGCCCTCAAGCTGTCCAACGAGAAGAGCATGCTCAACAGCACCTTGGTGGAGGCGCATGGAGCGGTCATCAGCAGGGCTGGGTAGCTCTCCGAAGCACAAAACTCCGTCGAAGACCTCAAGCTGAAGCTGGAGGATCTCGAGAAGATGCTGTCGGAGAGCAGGGCTCGGGAGGAGACCTTGACCAGGAGCCTGGAGGAGGAGAAGTAGCTGCGGGCGAACGAGGCCGCCTCCCACCAGGATTATGTGGCGGGCGAGAACAGGTGGATCAGCCGCCTGGAGGAGGTCGCCGGCAGGGTCACCTCGCAGTTGGCCACCATGGGGATGCCACACGTGAGGTACACCCCTGAGCGCAGCGGGACCGTCAACACCAAGTTGACCCTGTTCTTCGAGGGCGTCCTCGGAGCCTTGGCGTATCTTCACTCCAACAGGGCGGCCACGCTGGCCGAGGAGGCCCGGCGACTCTGCCGGAGGGTCGTGACCAAGGTCCTCACCAAAATGGCATACTGGAATCCCGATCTTGACTTCGCGGCCGCGATGAAGAGCTTGCCGGATGGTGCTGACCTCACGGTGCTCAAGGAGCACATCAAGCCCATCACCGACTGCATCGACGAAATCAAGAGGGTGGAAGGCCAGCGCCGGGATTAGGCATCCTGTTCTTCTTCGCCGCTGCGGGTTCCCGACCAAGACAAATTTTATCTTTAGTTAGAACCGCAGCTATGATGTGATGTAATATAACTTTAAAGTACTCTTAATTTTCATGGATGTTATTTCCCCGTTCGATTCCTCTTTGTATGTGTGCCCAACGTCGATCAGGAAGGCTTGCCGGCACGGAAGCCCCTAGCGGCGTTTTGGGGACAGATCCCCATGGCCAGCCGGGTACGCGTGCTGCCGGACGATCCACCTTTCCGTTCTGAACGCGGCTGCTCGAACTGTCGAGCTTGACTCGAGTCAGAATCGGGGGCGTTGCAGATCGCGGAAGGCTACTCTGCCATTCTCGACGCAGCCGCTTGAGCTGTTGAGCGGACTCGAAACAGGGCAAGGGCGTTGCCGATCGTGGTAGAGCCCCCTGGCGTGCAGGTTTCTCATACAAAGCAAATATCTCCGGGGGAATAACCTCAAATAAGAAGGGTAGCACAAATAAGGGTTGAGTGCAACTTAGCTTCTGTTTGCAGTCACTCAAGCGCTGATCTTCCGGCCTCCGTCCTTCTCCAAGAGCCACGAATGCGAAGGAGTGCCGGTCTAACTGCTAGAGCCGATTCTCACAACTGAGCCCCCCTAACTGGCGCGCCAAAGATGTCGGTGGGGACGACACCTATGGGATCACAAGAATCCCTACTACGGTTGCGGGGTGCGGGATCGTGAGAAGAGGATGGGGAGTCCACAACCCATTGGGTAAAGCGGGTCTCAGCTATTTTGCATTCATCATTTCGTATCAATGTAGATACCACAGTGCTAACGTTGGAGGGCAATTGCTGTTTTCTGCTGCTCAAACAGAAGTTAGGAAGGCTCAAACGTCACTGCAATGATATGTCAATGCTTATGACCGCTTTGGTCAAATACGCCGATTCAGATAATACCAAAGTGAAGGAAATATGCCCTAGAGGCAATAATAAAGTTATTATTTATTTCCTTATATCATGATAAATGTTTATTATTCATGCTAGAATTGTATTAACCGGAAACATAATACATGTGTGAATACATAGACAAATAGAGTGTCACTAGTATGCCTCTACTTGACTAGCTCGTTGATCAAAGATGGTTATGTTTCCTAACCATAGACATGAGTTGTCATTTGATTAACGGGATCACATCATTAGGAGAATGATGTGATTGACTTGACCCATTTTGTTAGCTTAGCACTTGATCGTTTAGTTTGTTGCTATTGCTTTCTTCATGACTTATACATGTTCCGATGACTATGAGATTATGCAACTCCCGTTTACCAGAGGAACACTTTGTGTGCCACCAAACGTCACAATGTAACTGGGTGATTATAAAGGTGCTCTACAGGTGTCTCCGAAGGTACTTGTTGGGTTGGCGTATTTCGAGATTAGGATTTGTCACTCCGATTGTCGGAGAGGTATCTCTGGGCCCACTCGGTAATGCACATCACTATAAGCCTTGCAAGCATTGCAACGAATGAGTTAGTTGCGAGATGATGTATTACGGAACGAGTAAAGAGACTTGCCGGTAACGAGATTGAACTAGGTATTGAGATACCGACGATCGAATCTCGGGCAAGTAACATACCGATGACAAACGGAACAATGTATGTTGTTATGCGGTTTGACCGATAAAGATCTTCGTAGAATATGTGGGAGCCAATATGAGCATTCAGGTTCCGCTATTGGTTATTGACCGGAGACGTGTCTCGGTCATGTCTACATTGTTCTCGAAGCCGTAGGGTCCGCACGCTTAAGGTTTTGATGACAGTTATATTATGAGTTTATGAGTTTTTATGTATCGAAGGAGTTCGGAGTCTCGGATGAGATTGGGGACATGACGAGGAGTCTCGAAATGGCCGAGACGTAAAGATCGATATATTGGACGACTATATTCGGACATCGGAAAGGTTCCGAGTGATTCGGGTATTTTTCGGAGTACCGGAGAGTTACGGGAATTCGCCGGGGAGTATATGGGCCATATTGGGCCATACGGGAATAGAGGAGAGAGGACAAAAGGAAGGAGGCGCGCGCCCCCCCTCTGGTCCGAATTGGACAAGGGGTGCAGCCCCCTTTTCCTTGTTCCTCTCCCCCTCTTTCCTTCTCTCCTACTACAACAAGGGAAGGAGGAGTCCTACTCCCGGTGGGAGTAGGACTCCCCCGTTGGCGCGCCCTCCTCCTAGGCCGGTCGCCTCCCCCCTTGCTCCTTTATATACAGGGGCACCTCTAGACACACAAGTTGATCGTCTCTTAGCCGTGTGCGGTGCCCCCCTCCACCATAGTCCACCTCGATAATACTGTAGCGGTGCTTAGGCGAAGCCCTGCGTCGGTAGAACATCAACATCATCACCACGCCGTCGTGCTGACGAAACTCTCCCTCAACACTCGGCCGGATGGGAGTTCGAGGGACGTCATCGAGCTGAACGTGTGCTGAACTCGGAGGTGCCGTACGTTCGGTACTTGATCGGTCGGATCGTGAAGACGTACGACTACATCAACCGCGTTGTGCTAACGCCCGCTTACGGTCTACGAGGGTACATGGACAACACTCTCCCCTCTCATTGCTATGCATCACCATGATCTTGCGTGTGTGTAGGAAATTTTTGAAATTACTATGTTCCCCAACACAAAGACCCTGACTCAGAGCAGGACAAACCGGGGAAAGGGAAAAAGAACGGCAACACCAAGGGTCAGCAGCATAATCCGGCAGGCCATGGGAACAATGGTAAGCGCAAGGCCGACAACAGTTTGGACTTTGTGGCTAACACCAATGCTCAAGAGAATGGTCAGTGCCATAAGGGCAAGCAGCCCCAGAGGGGTGGAGGTTCAGGCCCCAATTTGGAGCGCATGTTAAATCAACCCTGTCCAAAGCATGGATCAAAGGAGAAGCCAACATCGCATCTTTGGAAGGATTTTTATATCATGCGAGATTTCAAGAACTCCAATATGTTTCAGTATGATAATGGCCCGCCCGGCGGTTCAGGAGGTGGTTTCCACGGGCCGGTTACGGAGGCGGCAGCTCTGGTTCAGGATTTCAGGGCAATCAAACCGGACACAACAATCAAGGGGACCAGGGCAACCAGGGAGGTTACAACCATCAGGGGAACCAGCAACAGCAGCAGTCGGGTTATCAGAGCAATCCTAAGCAGTTAAATAGTGGGCAGTATGTCGGTGGGAACGACACCTATGGGATCACAAGAATCCCTACTACGGTTGCGGGGCGCGGGCTCGTGAGAAGAGCGGATCAAACAGATAGCACATGGTTCGTTTATCCAGGTTCGGGCCGCGGGGATGCGTAAAACCCTACTCCTCCTTTGGTGGATTGTATATATGTGTTCTTGAGCTAGCTATGGGGCGTGAGGAGCTCCAAAAAGCCGAATCCCCCTCCTGGTCGCCTCGGGCCTCCTTTTATAGGAAAAGGGTTGCCACAGTGGCACACAGGAGGTGGAAAGGGTACAGTGATGTGAGGTTATCCCTCGCATTACATGACAAGGCGCATGTAATGTGTCTTGCCCAGGTGTCCTTGCTTTATCGGGGGCGGGGGAGAGCCCTGTCTCGTCCATCGCCGCTCCCTCTCGCGTCGACACGCGCCCTGGCCAGTGGCGCCCGTGGTGCCATGTAGGTAGGCAGGCAGCTGAGGTGGCGCAGTGGTGGGTCTCCACGAAGATCTGCATGCCGCCATGCAGGTGCCTGCCCAGCTGGTTGGGTCAGCAGCTGCATGCGAACGGCGGTGGAGGTTTGATTGGCGTGGGCCTGATGGTGGCCCAATGGGTGTTCTTGGCAACGGCCTTGCCGGGGCCCCGGCAAGGGTCTTGCCGTGGCGCCTGCTGTCATCCCCGGCAATGCTCTTGCCGGGGGCCTTGTTGTCCTCTTTGGCTGGGATCCCGCCTAGGATCATCATCTTCTGAAGGGTGTATCTGATCTCGAATGTCTTCACAAAGATCTGCATGCCACCACGGGGATATCTCCCGAATCCTTGCCCCATGGGGGCAGTGGACTCAAGGGTGACTCACTCCGTAGGTGTGGGGCGAGCTGCCACGACAAGGGTCTTGTCGGGTTTGCTAAAACCGCCTCCTGGCAAGGATCTTGCCGGGGGGTCCATTTCGTCCCCTTTGCTCTTTGTGGTCTTGGTCTTGGCGTTGTTCTGCTTCTCCTGAGCTTCGGCCTTACCTTGGCTCACCTCCCTTGCCTTGCTCAGTGTGGTGGTACCCGTGGCTCAGACTGCCCGTGCACAGTTATAGGGGTACCAAAAGTGCACCCCTCTTTTTGTACACCGATACAGTATCATGTCTTCACCACTAGCTTATGTAAGCATGATCAGAAGCTTCACAAGAGGGCAGTGAACTCTGTTGAACTGGCGGTGCCTCAGTATTTGCGCTGGTCTGAGCAACCCATTTTATGGAGTAGAGAGGATCACCCTCTTCGGGTTGAAAATTCGGGTCATCTGGCCTTAGTGGTGGCCCCTCAAGTTGGGGGATATAAGTTCACTAAGGTACTCATGGATGGGGGAAGTAGTATCAACATTCTATATTATGATACATTTCGTCGTATGGGGTTGACAGATAAGAATCTTAAACCGTCAAACACCGTTTCCATCATGTGGTACCTAGCAAGTCTGCATATCCAGTGGGCAAGATAGCCTTAGAGGTGGGTTTTGGAGATGACCATGATTCAAGATCAGAAACATTGACCTTTGTGGTGGTGAAAATCAAAATTCCGTATCACGCTTTGTTTGGGCGACCGACTTATTCTAAGTTCATGGCGAGGCCGTGTTATGTTTATCTACAGCTTAAAATGCCAGGTCATAGGGGGACCATCATAGTACACGGGAGCAGGAAGATCGCTTTGGAATGTGAGGAAGGTGATGCGGCTTATGCTAAGTCAGTTTGTGCCACGGAGGAGCTGAAGTTTTATAAATACCAAGTTGATCCGGTAGATATGACCTCTTTGAAAAAGCCAACTATGGAACACGATCCGACGTTGAAATTTAAATCGGCCATAGATACTAAGATGGTTGATTTTGTTCCTGGCGATTCATCCAAGCAGTTCAGCATCAGCGCTAACCTAGATCCCAAATAGGAAAGCACGGTCATCAAGGTCATCCGTGAGAACCGGGACATCTTTGCATGGAAACCTTCTGACATGCCAGGTGTACCGAGGGAACTCGCTGAGCACACACTTAACATTGATCCTAAGTTTAAACTGGTCCGGCAGTTTTTCCGCCGCTTCAATGAAGAAAGGCGCAAGGCTATTAGTGAAGAGGTAGCTCGGTTGTTGGCCGCAGGGTTTATCGTGGAGGTCTTTCACCCGGAGTGGTTGGCTAATCCGGTGCTGGTTCTTAAGAAAACGGCACTTGGCATATGTGTGTAGATTACACAGACTTGAACAAGGCTTGCCCTGCAAATCCCTTTGCCCTCCCTCGTATTGATCAGATCATTGATGCTACAGCGGGTTGTGACCGTTTGTGTTTTCTAGATGCTTATTCTGGTTATCATCAGATCAAAATGGCAGTTAAGGACCAGGAGAAGACAGCTTTCATAACTCCCTTTGGAGCCTTCTGCTATGTCTCCATGCCATTTGGGCTTAAGAGTGCCCAGGCGACTTATCATCGATGTGTTCAGAATTGTCTTCATAAGCAAATTGGGCGTAATGTTCATGCATATGTGGATGATATTGTGATAAAATCCTGGAAGGAGGAAACATTGATAGATGATTTGAGAGAAACATTTGACAACCTCCGGGTTTACAAGATGATGCTCAATCCGGAAAAGTGTGTCTTTGGTGTCCCGGCAGGCAAACTCTTGGGTTTTCTGGTATCAAACAGAGGCATTGAGGCTAATCCGGAAAAAATCTCAGCAATTACATCTTTGGCTAAACCAGCGTGTATCAATGACGTTCAACGTTTGGCCGGCCGGATTGCGGCTTTGAGCCGGTTTATCAGTCGTCTTGGGGAGAAGACTATCCCTTTATATCAGATGCTAAAGAAAACAGATAATTTTGTCTGGAGCGAGGCGGCTGATAAAGCGTTTGAGGATCTGAAGAGGCAGTTAGCTGAACCGCCTGTGCTCGCAGCCCCGATCGATAAAGAGCCGTTATTGCTATATGTGGCTGCTAATGCCCGAGCTGTTAGCATGGCTATTGTGGTGGAGCGTAAGGAAGCTGGAAAGGAGTATCCGGTTCAAGGGCCGGTTTATTATACCAGTGAGGTGCTCATTGAATCAAAGCAGAGGTATCCACATTGGCAGAAGCTGGTGTATGGAGTGTTTATGGCAAGCCGGAAGCTTAAACATTATTTTCAGGGCCATCCTATCACAGTGGTCAGTTCAGCCCCTCTGGGAGATATCATTCAAAACAGAGAAGCAACTGGCCGGATTGCCAAGTGGGCTATTGAGCTTGGACCTCACGGGCTCAAATACATACCTCGCACAGCGATCAAATCCCAAGCACTCGTGGACTTCATCAATGATTGGACGGAATTGCAGGCACCAGAGGAAAAGCCAGATAATACATATTGGACTATTCACTTTGATGGATCCAGATAGTTGGAGGGCTCGGGGGCTGGAGTCATACTAACTTCCCCACGAGGTGACAACTTTTGTTATGTCCTCCGTTTAATGTTCCCTTGTACTAACAATGCAGCTGAGTATGAGGCCTTACTCCATGGTCTTCGGATGGCTAAGGAGATGAACTTAAGCCGGGTTAAGTGCTTTGGGGATTCAGATCTGGTGGCTCAACAGGTGTCTGGCACTTGGGATTCTAAAGACCCACTCATGGCTGCATATCGACAAGAGGTGGACACAGTCGCTGGTCACTTCAAGGGTTATCAGGTGGACCATATAGACCGGTGAAAGAACAAAGCGGCGGACGCTTTAAGCCGCCTTGGTTCTCAGCGTAAACCGGTCCCACCAAATGTTTTTCTTGACGTGCTGCATAATCCGTCGGTCAAGGTGCCAACAGAGGAGGAGTTGGCTATTCCTGACCCGGAGGCTCAATTGGTGGCAGCTTTGCATGTCATACTGGATTGGACAATTCCATACCTGGCTTACATGAACCGGGGCGAGTTACCGGAGGATGAAACATCGGCCCGACAGATAATCCGGCATTCCAAGTCAATGACCATACTCAACGGACAGTTACATCGTTACAGCGTCTCAGGGGCAATTCAGTGTTGTGTCTCTCCTCAAGAGGGTTGTGAGATTTTGCAAGAGATCCATGAAGGGGATTGTGGTCACCATGCCGGTTCATAGTCTTTGGTAGCTAAAGCTTTTCGCCACGGTTTTTATTGGTTAACAGCTCACACTCATGCGGAGTTGTCAGTGTCAAAACCGACGGATCTTGGGTAGGGGGTCCCGAACTGTGCGCCTAGGCCGGATGGTAACAGGAGGCAAGGGACAGGAAGTTTTACCCAGGTTTGGGCCCTCTCGATGGAGGTAAAACCCTACGTCCTGCTTGATTAATATTGATGATATGGGTAGTACAAGAGTAGATCTACCAGGAGATCGGAGAGGCTAAACCCTAGAAGCTAGCCTATGGTATGATTGTTGTTGTGTACGTTGTCCTACGGACTAAAACCCTCCGGTTTATATAGACATGGATAGGGTTAAGGTTACATAGAGTCGGTTACAATGGTAGGAGATCTACATATCCGTATCGCCAAGCCTGCCTTCCATGCCAAGGAAAGTCCCTTTCGGACACGGGACGAAGTCTTCAATCTTGTATCTTCATAGTCCAGGAGTCCGGCTGAAGGTATAGTCCAGCCATCCGGACACCCCCTAATCCAGGACTCCCTCAGTAGCCCCTAAACCAGGCTTCAATGACGACGAGTCCGGCGCGCGGATTGTCTTCGGCATTGCAAGGCGGGTTCCTCCCCCAAGTACTTCATAGAAGATTTTGAACACAAAGATAGTGTTTGGCTCTGCAAAATAAGTTTCCACATATTGCCGTAGAGAGAATAATATTTACACAAATCAAATATGCTGACGTATTCCGTAGCCTGACACACCACGGCCAAGCCTTTATCCGAGTCATTTCATTATCCCACCTCAGCGCGTCATGCGAGGTAGTTTCCTTGGCACATCTTATTAAAGCAGAGATCATGTCCCCTTATTCTGGGATTCTCATCAATAAGGGCATGGGTAACCCAACCGCGCCATTGATTACGGCGCTTGGAGATAAGCGAGTTTTACTAGGCTGGTGGGGACATGTAGTTGTGTCCACCCATATAAGGGGATAAGGATCCACCTTTTCACCTACGCCTTCTTCCTCCTTCACCTATCCATTCTTGCGCACTCGAGCTCCAGCGCCCAAGTCCGCACTCGCCACCTCAACCTTCTCCAGCCATGTCCGGAGCGGGAGACAAGTGGATGGTCTCCTCCGTCACGGAGGGACACATCAAAAAGCTGAGGAAGGCCGGATACCTGTCTAACGACATCGCGTACCGGCTTCCCGAAAATGGGCAGCTCATCCCCACCCCAGGCCCCATGAGAGGGTGGTGTTCCTCCCCCATTTCCTCCACGGACTGGGCTTCCCTCTCCACCTATTTGTCCGGGGGCTCATGTTCTACTACGGCCTGGATTTCCACGATCTGGCCCCGATCTTTGTCCTCAACATCTCGGCGTTTATCGTCGTGTGCGAGGCTTTCCTCCGCATCCGCCCCCATTTCGGCCTATGGCTCAAGACTTTCAATGTCAAGCCGAAGGTGGTGCGCGGCAACCAGGCGGAGTGCGGAGGCGCCATGGTGGGCAAGATGGCCAACGTCCTATGGCTCAAGGGCTCCTTTGTGGAGACCCTGAAGGGGTGACAATCGGGGTGGTTTTACATCACCAAGCCGCACGACGCCGAATGGGTCGCACCCCCTGAGTTTCGATCCGGACCCCCTACGCGGCTCACCTCCTGGAAGGAGACGGGCCTGTCGTGGGGTAAAAAAGGAGAGCTCACCGGACTCCAAAGATGCGTCCAAACCCTGGTGGAAAAGAAGCTCAAACTTGTCAACGTAGTCCAGGTTATGCTCATCCGCTCGATCCTCCCGTGTCAACAACGGGCTTTGAACCTGTGGGAGTTCAACTCGGCGCGGCACCAAACTTGAGCAGGCTCTTCGACATGACGTACGAAGATGCCTGGAAGGTATTTTTCAAGGGTAAGCTGTTTTTTCCTTTTACAAGGTATCAGTTTTTCATAGTTTGACTCCATGCGGGATCTAAGCTCCCTTACCTTTGACAGGATTGGCAGGTGACGTCCGGACAGATCAACTGTCCAGCTCCTTTGCCCGAAGGCCCAGCGGACGCTCGCTTGGCGAAGCTGCTGGTTCCGGCACCCTATGTGGTGCCAGAGAAGAAGGCTGTGAAAAAGGCCATGGGGACTCGAAAGAGCGCCCGGCGCCAGGAGGTGACGGATCCATCATCCGACGGTTCCGAGGCGCATTCCTCCCGTGAAGACGAGGAGGAGGAAGAAGAGACCTCTCCCCCTCCAGCGGGAGGAGAGAAGAAAAGGAAGGCCACCCTCTCTGGGGAGGCCGGAGGGTCCAAGAAGGGGAAAACCCTTCCTCCGGACTACTCCACCGACGCCGACGACGGCGGAGAGGAGTGGCTGCCCAGGGCCAAGCCCTTGGCAAAATCTTAAGTATCCGGATACCAGATTAATTCATAGTATTCCTTTATTGCACAGCTTTCCCTTACGTCGAATATGTTTATGCAGCCCACCCAAAGACCGGCTCGACGCGTCGTCGAGCGGCTCACTGGACTCGTCGGTTGTGAACTCGCTTCCGACGGCTTCCTCCCCCCGCCCTACGGACGACACCGAAGTGTTGTCCCAACAGGTTCCAAGCCGGGAGGAGGTGGTCCTGGAGGCGCCGCAAGGCGACCTCCCGGAATCCAGGAGTGAAGGGGATGAAACCCCCCAGGGCTCCAAGTCCGGCTCTAGGCCGGACACTGCTCCGGAACCTTCAAAGGTTCTGGAGTCCGGCGGGCGACCTCCTTCCAAGAGGAGCCAGCCCACTATGCTGGTGACCCCCGTCCAACCGGAGGCGCCGGACAATCTGTTGGAGGCGCTCCAAGGCACCTCCATCGACGAGGGGCACCGCACTATTATGAGTGCGGTGATCTAGAAGGTTCAGTCCACCAAGAGCGGACTGACTGAAGCTTGTACTAGCCTTTTAACATGCTTTGAGGTAAGTAAAGAATGTGTAAATAATATTACCGCAGACAGTAGCCCCTGATGCTCTGTTTGGCGTTCGGGAAGAAAAGCCGAATAGAGGATCAAATAAAATTCGCAGGAGTCTAACAAAAATGAGTCAATATGCGTACGCAGGCTTCTCTGCTTGCGTCCGTCGCACTGACTGCGGAAGTGGACATGCTAAAGTAGAACCTCGAGCAGTCCGAGCAAGAGCTCGGGCGTGCCAAGAAGCAGCTCGAGGACAATGAAGGTAAGAAATACCTTGTTTTTAAATATATATAAAAAGGTGCAATTGCAAAAAATAACAGGATTACCGTGGCTATTGTAGGGGCAACGTTTGAGGTGGAGACCCTTAAGCAAGCGCTGGTCGAGGCCGAGAAGAGGGCGGCCACAGAGAGCACCGAGCGGGAGAAGTATGAGGCCAAGGTTGGCAAGGTATGGCAAGAGCTCCAGGCTCTCATGGAAAACATGAGAGTTTGGAGCTTGACTCAAAGACGCGAGCGTCCGGGCTCGCGGTGGCTATTGAAAATGCCAAGTCTGCCAAGGCCGAATCCCAGAAGACCCTCCAGGAGTTGGATGAGGTGAAGAAGATAGCGGCGGGTAAGGCATTCTTTATGCAAAGCAAACACATAAACGTGAGTTACTTGTTACTTACCTGAATCCGGAGCTCTCCAGGAGCGTTCGCAGATCTTCCCCGGAGTGTGTCCGATGCCGCTGCATTCTACCGAGCCGAGGAGGGCAGCTCGACAAAGAAGGTGTTCTGGTCTCAGTATACTAAGGCCGGACACCGTGCCCCTAAGCGACCAGCTGAAGCAACTGGTCAAGCTCTACAAGGCGGCCGAACAGGCCATGAAGGGCCTCATTGTTCGGCTGTGGCCTGGAGGGGCTCTGCCTGGGAGCTATTTTGGGCTAGTGTGGCGGTTGGTGGAGGCCTGTCCAAGGCTCGAAGTCATCAAGCGCCCCGTCTGCATTGAAGGTGCCCATAGGGCCCTTGCCCGTGCTAACGTGCACTGGGGCAAGATGGATGCTGAGAAGCTGGTGAAGGACGGGCCACCGCTGGGGAAAGAGCATCGCAAGCCCGAGAATTACTATAAGGATGTTCCGAAGGGTGCCTGCCTTGTGGCAGATGAATTTCTAGGGATGTAATTTTTGAGTGAAACTTGCTCGTTTTGTCCTGTGCGCTGAAAACTTGTTTATATGCGCTAAGCAATGCTGTTGGAATTTAAAATATTACCTTCTGTGCGGCTGTTTATCAATTCTGAGAGATGGCGAGTCATCGGCTTCTGCCCCCGTACCGCTAGTGCTGGGGTGTTCGGGGATAAACCTGAGCGCTCTTTTTCCCATGTTTGGCTCCTTCGAGGGAGGCGCTCAGCCCAACGAACAAGGCAATCGGACTATAATGCATGAACACTCTCACTTAGCCATAGAATTCTATAATTTTAAATTTTGGCGAAGCCCCTGGTATTCGGAAGACCGAGTTCGGGGCGCTATCCACGCCTTGGCCGGACAAAGCTGGCTCCTCGCCCTAAGCGGCATAAGTCTTTAGGGACTCGAAAAACCTCTCGAACAGCGACCAGCTCTCGCTTCATCATGACAGTTAGTTTTAGCTTTCTCCACTGAGGTGCTCAACCCAGCTCAACTGGGGCACAATCGCAGTGGTTCTCCTAGTGCTACCTTAGCCGATATAGCGGAACGTAAGGCACCAAAACATAGGAGTCGGGCAAACCCAACTATTGACCCAAGACATGATTCGGAGCCGATGCATATAATGCTATAACTTCGGGGTGCCGCACTTGTTAAAGTGTTCAGACTTCTCACACCATATTGAGGGGTACTAAAGCCCCTGGCGTATTTTGGCTGTACCAACGTGTACGGGTGCAACATGTCATTAAGGAACATATATAAAGAAAAAAGGTAATGCAAAAATAGACGAAAGCTATGCATTGTTTATTAAAAAGTGTTGCGATCAAAGCAGAACGATACAAATAATGCGATAAGTGGAAGGTTGGACTAGTTAACATGTCCGTTCCAGGGGCAAGCTGTGGAATAGTATGCCGAACAGGTATACTGCTCGTGATAGAGACCACCTGGGAGTTCCGTACTGCGACGTGGCTTGTCTGCTTCCCTGGTTCTTGCATCGTTTGTGCAGCAATTGAACTGCCGAACAGGCCTTCCGAAGGATGGAGTCCTGAAAGTAAGAGAAAATTTAAAAAATTGGCAGCCCCTGGTACGGTTTAAGCCGTATTTTTGGGCGTGCCGTGATGGTGCCCCTCCCCCTGTACCCATGGTATCTCAAGAGCGTAGTTATGTATGCGAAGTACTGGCCTCGCCTTTTTGCGAGGGTTGGGGTTGGGGCCGCATTGCTACACCTGCTCGGATCGTGCCAGGCGGTCTTGTTGTAGGTTACTCCGGGCGCGCTTGACGGTGCCCGGTCGTTTAGTGGCCGGACTGGAGAACTGCCTGGAGAGGCTACTTTGTACTTCCGCTGCAAGGGCCGCCGTGTGATCCTCCGTTCGGAGGGAGCGTTCGGTGTTTCCATTGACTGTAATTACTCCTCGAGGGCCTGGCATCTTGAGCTTAAGGTATCCATAGTGCGGTACCGCATTGGACTTAGCGAATGCGGTTCGCCCGAGCAGTGCATGATAGCCACTGCGAAACGGGACTATGTCGAAGATTAACTCCTCACTTCGGAAATTATCTGGAGATCCGAAGACCACTTCAAGTGTGACTGAGCCTGTACAGTTGGCCTCTACACCTGGTATTACGCCTTTAAAGGTCATTTTGGTGGGCTTAATCCTCGAGGGATCTATGCCCATTTTCCGCACTGTATCCTGGTAAAGCAGGTTCAGGCAGCTGCCGCCGTCCATAAGGACTCTAGTGAGATGAAATCCGTCAATAATTGGGTCTAGGACCAATGCGGCGAATCCGCCATGACAGATGCTAGTGGGATGGTCCCTTCGATCAAAGGTGATCGGGCAGGAGGACCATGGGCTGAACTTTGGGGCAACTGGCTCTACCGCGTATACGTCCCTTAACATGCACTTCCGCTCCCTTTTGGGGACATGGGTTGCGTATATCATGTTCACCGTCCGCACTTGTGGGGGAAAACCCTTCTGTCCACTGTTGTTCGGCAGCCGGGGCTCCTCGTCGTCATCGCTATGCAGCTCCTTGTCTTCATTTTCGGCGTTTAAATTGCCTGCCTGCTTGAACACCCAACAATCCCTGTTGGTGTGATTGGCCGGCTTTTCGGGGGTGCCATGTATCTGACACAAGCGGTCGAGTATTCGGTCCAAACTGGACGGGCCCCTAGGATTCCTTTTGAATGGCTTTTTCCGCTGATCGGATTTAGAGCCTCTGAATCCGGCATTAACTGCCGTATCCTCAGCATTGTCGCCGTTAATGCGGCGCTTCTGCTTGTTGCGACGCGACCTGCCACTACTGTCCCTGGTGTCCGAATTACCAGGGTTGTTGGTCATATTGTTGCTATGAGCAAGCCAGCTGTCTTCTCCCGCGCAAAAGCGGGTCATGAGTGTCGTGAGTGCTGCCATAGATTTCGGCTTTTCCTGTCCAAGGTGCCGGGCCAGCCACTCGTCACGGATATTGTGCTTGAAGGCTGCAGGGCCTCAGCGTCCGGACAGTCGACTATTTGATTTTTCTTTGTTAGGAACCGTGTCCAGAATTGCCTGGCCGATTCCTCTAGCTGCTGAATTACGTGATTTAGGTCATCGGCCTCTGGGGGTCGCACATAAGTGCCCTGGAAATTGTCGAGGAATGCGGCTTCCAGGTCCTCCCAACAACTGATTGATCCTGTTGGCAAGCTGTTAAGCCAATGCCGAGCTGGTCCTTTAAGCTTGAGTCGGAGGTATTTGATGGCGTGGAAATCGTCGCCGCAGGCCATGTGGATATGAAGGAGATAATCCTCGATCCATACCGCAGGATCTGTTGTGCCATCATATGATTCGATGTTTACGGGTTTGAAACCCTCGGGGATTTAATGATCCATTATTTCGTCTGTAAAGCATAGTGGGTGTGCGGCGCCTCTGTACTGAGCAATATCATGACGTAGCTCCAATGAGCTATGTTCGGCCCTGCCGAACTTGTGGCCGGCATGACGGTTACCGTCTCGAGCCGTGGGGCGCCCAGGCGATCCGTAGATCGAGCGTGTTTGCCTTACCTTGTCCTCCAACATGTCTCGTAAGTCCGGCGCATATTCCCGTGCCTTGGTACGGGGTGCGGCTTGAGTGGAAGGCCGGGAGGCCTCTCTGTCGCGGCCACGAGGTGGCCGGTCGGCCGCATCAAGTGCTTCCTCCTCTAATCGGGGTAGCAACCTGCGCTTTGGGTAGCTCTTGGTGGGGCGTTCGAGTTTATGCTCTTCGGCCGCAAGGACTTCAGTCCATCTTTCGACCAGCAAATCTTGATCAGCTCTAAGTTGTTGCTGTTTTTTCTTGAGGCTTCTTGCCGTGGCCATAAGCCTGCGTTGAAAACGCTCTTGCTCAACGGGATCCTCTGGCACGACGAATTCGTCGTCGTCGAGGCTTGCCTCGTCTTCGGAGGGAGGCATATAATTATCGTCCTCAACCTCTCTATCTGCCGCTCTCTCATGAGGGCTGGTTTCTCCATCCTCCTTTTCTAAGTCTTGCTGGAGGGGGTTTTCTTCGGCACTTTCCGGAGTGTTATTATCTCCCGTGCTGGAATCACCGTATTTGTTTTGGCGGGATTTTGAGCGGCGCCGCTGACGTTGGCGCTTAGGCTGTTTCTTGGAGGGGTCATCCTCCGCTGTTCCATCGCCATCTCCCTCTTTTGGGGTGTCCACCATGTATATGTCATATGACGAGGTGGCTTTCCAGGGCCTAGTGGGCGCTGGTTCTTCATCATCTCCTTCATCGGCATCCATACCGTCGATGTCTTCGGAGTCGAAGTTGAGCATGTCGGTTAAGTCGTCGACAGTGGCTACAAAGTGGGTGGTGGGTGGGCTTTGAATTTCTTCATCATCCGTATCCCAACCTTGCTGACCGTAGTCCGGCCAGGGCTCTCTTGAGAAAGAGAGAGACTTCAGTGACTTCAAGATATCGCCGAAAGGCAAGTGCTGAAAGATGTCCGCGGCAGTGAACTCCATGATCGGCGCCCAATCGGATTCGATCGGAAGGGGTGCGGAGGCTTCGGAGTCCGGAGAGGAGCCCGGCTCCTTGGAGTCACGAGTCTCGCAGAGTACGGGGCTGGTGTTCGGCTCAATCGCCATTGGGGTCGCAGTCCCCGGGGTGGCGTCCAACCGCCCATCCTCGATCGGCGTAGTTGGCTCCGAATTAAGGGTCGGAGCCGATGCGGGTGCGGCCTCCATGGCACTGTTCGGCGGCAGAGCTAGATCATGCTCGTCATGATAGTGCGGCGCGCTCGGTAGTGGCTCGAATCCGTCGAAGATCAAGTCCCCGCGGATGTCAGCCGTGTAGTTTAAACTTCCAAATCTGACCTGATGGCCAGGGGCGTAGCTTTCGATCTGCTCCAGACGGCCAAGCGAATTGGCCCGCAGTGCGAAGCCGCCGAAGACGAAGATCTGTCCGGGGAGGAAGGTCTCACCCTGGACTGCATCACTATCGATGATCGTAGGAGCCATCGAGCCTGACGGCGACGACACAGAGGAACTCTCAATGAAAGCACCAATGTCGGTGTCAAAACCGGTGGATCTTGGGTAGGGGGTCCCGAACTGTGCGTCTAGGCCAGATGGTAATAGGAGGCAAGGGACACGAAGTTTTACCTAGGTTCGGGCCCTCTCGATGGAGGTAAAACCCTACGTCCTGCTTGATTAATATTGATGATATGGGTAGTACAAGAGTAGATCTACCACGAGATTGGAGAGGCTAAACCCTAGAAGCTAGCCTATGGTATGATTGTTGTTGTGTACATTGTCCTACGGACTAAAACCCTCCGGTTTATATAAACACCGGATAGGGTTAGGGTTACATAGACTCGGTTACAATGGTAGGAGATCTGCATATCCGTACCGCCAAGCTTGCCTTCCACGCCAAGGAAAGTCCCTTCCGGACACGGGACGAAGTCTTCAATCTTGTATCTTCATAGTCCAGGAGTCCGGCTGAAGGTATAGTCTGGCCATCCGGACACCCCCTAATCCAGGACTCCCTCAGGAGGACTTAGTCAAAAGATGTGACGGTTGTCAAAAATTCGCACGTCATGCTCATATTCCGGCTTAGGAGTTGAGGATGAGTCCAATAATGTGGTCGTTTGCGACTTGGGGGCTTGATATGGTTTGACCCTTTAAGCGCTCCAAGGACAAAAAGACCCACTTATTAGTGGCAATTGACAAATTCACCAAATGGGTGGAAGCAGAGCCAGCCAGTAAGTGTGATGTGGCCACGGAGGTTCAATTCATCAAAAAGGTGATATTCCGGTTTGGCTTTCCACACAGTATTATAACTGATAATGGTACTAATCTATCAAAAGGAGAGATGGAGGAATTTTGCCAACGTGAGCACATCTGGCTTGATATAACATCGGTGGCTCACCCCCAGTCTAATGGTCAAGCAGAGAGGGCAAATCAAGAAATTTTGAGAGGTATTAAACCCCGGCTTATGGTTCCTTTGAAGCAGACACCGGGTTGTTGGGTGGAGGAATTACCTTCTGTGTTATGGAGCATCAACACCACACCCAACAGATCTACGTGTTACACGCCTTTCTTCATGGTTTATGGAGCGGAGGCAGTTCTTCCTAGTGACATACGTCACGACTCGCCCCGTGTGGCAGCTTATGTTGAAGCTGATAATGAGACAGCACGTCAGGACTCACTGGACTTCTTAGATGAGGAGCGTGATCTTGCAGCAGCACGTTCGGCGATTTATCAACAAGATCTCCGACGTTATCACAGCCGTCGGGTTAAGACCAGAACCTTTCAAGAGGGCAATTTGGTGCTTCGGCTCATCCAAGATCAGACTGATATGCACAAGTTATCCCCACCTTGGGAAGGACCCTTTGTGGTCAGCAAGAATCTACACAACAGGTCATACTACCTCAGTGATGTTTGAGAGCACAGAGACTCATGTAAATCGGAGGAGGAGACCAAGCGGACGTGGAATATAGCTCTTCTACGGCCTTACTATACTTGAGCCGCAGGCTCTTCATATGAACATATTTATGATAATATATATATATTTTATAGTAAACCGGAGCCTCGAATAAAGCGGGGTCTCTGTTCTTTTTACATCATGTGTGTGCTTACAAGAGTTTCTATTGACAAAGCGGAGTTTTGTTAAACCGGTGTCTGCAGCCGCACGGGTACAAAGGGATATCACTACGGGGCTTGGTTGTTGTCACACCATAGCTACACCTCTTGATCGGTTTAACACCACCAAGGGATATCACTAGGGGGCTTGGTTGTTATCACACCATAGCTACACCTCTTGATAGGCGTTAAGCCAAAAGGAAATTATGTGGAGCCAAAGAGGGTCTGTTGCATTAAGCACAGCTCAAACATAGGTAACCATTGAGCACAACTCACATGTTACCTGGGGGCTCTTTGCTTCTAAAAGAACAATGAGTTTTGAACCCTTGTAATAGGCTAAAGCTAGGCTTGGAAGCCATGTGTATTCACCTAAAACCCTGGGTTATCCTGCCTCTTTAAGTAAGCCACTTCATCCAGGTAAACCTGGTATGACCCATCGAACGTTTGACAAGTCAATCCCATGGACCCTGAACTTGTCAAAGTTAAAACGGTGATTGGTTAAAGATTGAGGTCCATCTTAAAAGGCTTTGCAAAATGGTTTAACTCAGCGGCCTGTCAACCCATGAAAAGCCTCGATTTAGGGCCTGGCAGCCCATGAAAAGCCTTGCATATTTCTTTTGTATTTGTTGTTTTAACATCTTTTGGTAAGGGATTTATGAATATTTTCTGATAAACTGGTGTTTATTACAAACCCGGCTTGACTTTCAACGCTTAGTTGTCAGTACATCATCAGATTCTAAACCGGTAGCAAACTGCTCCGGTCTGGTTTTGACTAGATGTCACCATTCTTATACAAACAAATCAAAGGCTTTTTAGCCCAATATGATTTCTACATGAACCGGCATGAGGGCCAAGAGTTATTAACACTCCGGATTAATGTTTTTACCTCTACCATACAAGCAGTTGCTCAGCCAATGAGGTACATCACAGGTATTACTTATTTTATCGGATTACTACAAACTTTGGTTATCCATCCAAGTTGTGTATGGCTTTTGGGCATCATAACCCGTTTAGTGGTAAACCACTAGGATGCTTTTCAGTTTTCATGTGCAGGAACATAAAGGATTATGCATACATGAATTCCAAAAGTGGAGCAAGTTCTCACAATGTCAAAGCACCACAAAACATGCTCGATGGCATGACAGATAAAAGGTTTTTTTGTTATCCTATTACAAGAAGCTTCAAAATGGGCTCCAATTGAATAATTGTTTCTAAGAAGTTGCACACAATAGCTGGTAAACCGGCGGCCATTTAAGATGCTTCATCTAGACGGTTTGACGGTTGAGGATCATTTGGTGCAATCACTTCTTTTTCATCCCTCCCCAGACGTTGGAAATCAACCGTTGACCAATCGATTCCAGTTAAAGCTTGAAACATGGCTTCTTCATGGATAAGGTTGGAGGGGTTAATGTCAGGAGCATAAGTATGCTTACGGATTGGAGGCATAAGTTCTTCAACTTCATGAATTTCGGCAGGCTGTCTCTTCCCTTTCAGCATCGTAAGCCGGCTCGAAATGAGATAAATCGGTGTCTTCTGCCAGTTTGCTGGCTATTGGCCGCATCTCCTTTGTCAGCCTTCAGAGATCATCATTGTTCAAATTTGAACCGTCTTCCTTCACACCAGGATATCCTTTAATGATGTCATTCGCTTCAAGATCCGGAATCCATGCTTTGGCCCGGATTAGTGCGGTCAGCGCTCCTGCTCTTGCGGCTGCCTTCTTCAGTTCAGTAATCCGGGCTGGTAGCATGGCCAGCTTCTCAAGAGTTTCTTTTACCAGTGATGGCGCCGGTTTATTGTAGGCTGCAGTGCATATAGCATGCTGGGATCCAGAGTAAAGTTGTTCTATTAAGGTATATGCCGCTTTAAGCTTCATCCGCATATCAGCACCCAGATGAGTAATGCGAGTACCTGTCATGGTTTAAATATCAGCCAGACTGGTAAACAATAAGGTCTCATGAATTGGACAAACAGCATAAGGAGATATTTACCAGATACAGCGGACGTCATAGCGTTGATTTGCCGCTTCAAACCAGTCAGTTCATCAACAACTGGCTTCAGGGCTGCTTCGGCATCCTCAGCTCTTTTGGTTAAACTGGCCTTCTCGGTTTCCCAGTCAGCACGTTCTTTGTTAAAAGACTCCTTTAGCTTTTCCATAGTTGTCAGGGCTTTGGTCAGCTCCTTCTTGGCTTTCACAGCCTCTGCTTGTTGGGACTTCACGTTCTCTTGCAAATCAGCAGTTCGGGCGTCTCTATTGCTTAGCTCGGCCTGTAACAGCGAAGATATGTCAACAACATGATATGTTTTTTCTAAGTACTAACCGTATAACAAGTTATGCACTTCGTACTTGGGGGCTAATGCCAATTTGCTCTATTATCAATACATCTTTTATAAGTCTCCAGAACAATGCAAGCATTATCCTTGACACTTGGGGGCTAATGTACATCTGTTCAAAACGGACGAATGGATTTCAAGACCCGGATTACCTCGCAAAGCTAAACCGGCCCTTGGGGGCTACACTGAGGAAAGCTACATAATTGGATTGGTAAAGTATCGGTTTTGTTTTCACTAAGGACCTGACATTTTGAGGGTCAGCAGGAGAGGATTAAAATATTACAAAGTCCCAGTTTAAGATTAACATCATAAAACGGCCCTTGGGGGCTACCTGGGCTAGTGTTTCAACTTTGTAATCAAGAAATAAAGGGACATGAAAATACCTCATAGCGTTCCTTCATCAGGTTCACCAAACCGGCTTCATAGTCATGGTTTGAGTGTAGACGGTTTAAGAAACCGGAGTGAAGCTCTTTAGCACTGAGATGAGCATAGCTTGATAAGTCAGTGCTCCATTTACCCTTCTCCCTCGCAACACGCTCTTCTTTGGCACTATGTTGGGCCAAGATTACAGGATGGCCAGCAGGGCTATGGCCCATGCCAGTAATGATAATATCATCTCCTTGGCCTTCATTAGTTTTTGCAGGTGATGATGGAGTATCAGTACCTCTCATCGGACTAGCCCGGTTTGGAGCTGCCGGTTCAGTGTCAGGCATAGCAGGATCAGCTTCTGGTTGTTCATCAATATTCTGGTTTTGAAGGGGCGGTTAATCAAAGGTAGCTTCAGGATGAGGATCCTCCGGTTCACGAGTTTGGTCCGGTTCTCCTATTTGCTCTTCTTCAAAAACCGCCTGGTCTCCTGACAGATTGTTGACCCGAGCTTTCTTGCTGAGTCTGCTTTGGCTCTACAAACAAAATTAAAAAAAGGTTTAGCATCTTATTCAAGATTTGCAATGCATTTGAAGAAAGGGTTTGAATGCTTACCCAGCTACAGTTTTAAGAGGAGGTAGTTGGGTTGCTGTTGATTCGCCAGAAGATGAGGCAGCTGTCACCTGATAATTTGAATCGGACGAATTAAGAGGTTGTCTGAAATAACCTTCCTGGGGATAAGAATTGTCAGAAGTGGGGGAGACCTCAGATTGGCGCTTTCGAACTGGGGTATCTGGTAAATCGGCCGAAGTGACCTGTTGGCCACTGTGCCGGGTCGTCCGGCGAGCTTCATGCTGCTGCGTCTTCAAAATAAATGTTGGATCCAAGTAAGCAATAGGATGAGAAAAGCTTACTTTCCGGATTGCTTGATGGGTTTTTTGTGTTGGCATAGAGTCTGAACCGGAGGAAAGGGTAATTTCCTCTACAACATTAGCTTGGCTAACTTCTACATCCTCCTGATAAAGATCATTGTCAATGAGGTGCATGAAAAGGGAGCCAAGTGCGTCAAGTTCTACCTCAACTTCCGGATCATCTGCATCTTCATCAAGTTCCATGTTGATCCGGTCAGCCGTTTTACGCTTTGAGGTACGCTTGACGGCTTTGGTTTTGGGACGGGATGACTTTGCCATTTTATCTGCGGATTTACGCTTCCAGAAGGGATCATCACCCTGTTCATACACAAACAGAGGAAAGTTTACAAGTTGAACAATTTAAAAGATATCAAAGATAAAAAGGAAGCATAATGCTTACAGCAGGCGGTTTATTTTTGAGTGTAGAAGGGGTTCAAGCCGGTTTGGCGACAGACTAATTCCGGTTCATTCAAAATTTTCTTAACGCCTTCAGTGACCTCTTCATCGGTTATCTGAATGTTGATGTGGTATTGGGGGTCTTCAACCTCACCGGTATACTCACACATTAAACCGGGGCGGCGGCTTAGTGGCAAGACACTCCAAGATATCCAGCAACGCACAAAATCAACGCCTGATAAACCGTTGGCCATAAAGGCCCGGAGTTTGGCGACTTGAGGGGCATATTTGGCCCATTCTGCAGAACTTAAACGTTGCGGCATTGGATGAGTGTTGGAAAGCCGGTGATCACGGTAGCCTGGAAGAGGGTTCTCATCTTCAGGAGAGGTATCTATGCAGTAGAACCAAATCTGGTTCCATTCCTTAGGGTGACTGTGCAGTTTGGCATGAGGGAATTCAACTTCCTTCCACTTTTGAATAGAGACACCACCAAGTTCAGTCTTGGGACCATTTACAAATTATGTATGCCGGTTCAGATGAAAAAAGTCCTAGAATAGCTCAACGGTTGGTTCTTCCTGTAAGTACACTTCACAGAAGACTTGGAAGTTGCATAGATTGGACACCGAGTTCGGTCCGATATCTTGAGGATGGAGTTGGAAACTAGCAAGAACATCTCAGAAAACTTTGACCCAGGCGGTTTGAAACCATGGCCTATGTGGTCGACAAAGACCACTACCTCACCCTGCCTCGGGGTAGGAGGATTCTCTGTTCCTGGAACTCGCCACCGAATTTCCGATTTCTTGGGCAAGGTGCCGATACTGACCATTCCGTTCAACTGTTCTTCGGTGATCCGGGAAGGAGCCCAGTTGCAAGCGGCAAACTGTTTGGCCATTGTGAAACGAAAAGCTGGAAAATAAATACCGGTTTACAAATCATTCATGGTGGTGCGCAGGATGCAATGGAATAAAGATATACAGATGTGTGAAATTACGTAAACCAAAGACTGATACAATAATGAATGACAAGGTCATATCAAGGGTATACATGTGTTGTTAAACCGGACTGTTACAATGAATGTAAAGGGGGTTTGCTGGTTTACCAGGGGACTAATGATATGAGATAAGATTGTTTTTACAAGGGTAAACCGCCTACATGGTAAAGAGGATACAGATCTAAGGCGAAAAAGGCTAAGTAAGGCAAAAACAGATTTCACAGTTTGGCATGGGAATTTCAGATCTCCCGTGCGTTGGATAATCAAAATATATTCTGTTCTAATCTCAAGTGCTCAAAAAGTTCAGTAAGTTCAGATGGCTTTGATATCAAGTAGATGCCTTAACAAGAAGAAAGGAGTTTAAGCTACAAAGGATGCTGAAAACAATCAGATCTAACTGGCCATTGATGTTACTAAAGGAGGAACAGCTTCAGGTTATGAAGAACACCGAACCCTAATGGCGGATCTGGGGTGAGGAGAAAGGAACTTACTGGTGCAGGAGTGATGACCCACAAGTATAGGGGATCTATCATAGTCCTTTCGATAAGTAAGAGTGTCGAACCCAACGAGGAGCAGAAGTAAATGATAAACGATTTTCAGCAAGGTATTCTCTGCAAGTACTGAAATAAGTGGTAACAGATAGTTTTGTGATAAGATAATTTGTAATGAGCAACAAGTAACAAAAGTAAATAAAGTGCAGCAAGGTGGCCCAATCCTTTTTGTAGCAAAGGACAAGCCTGGACAAACTCTTATATAAGGAAAAGAGCTCCCGAGGACACATGGGAATATCGTCAAGCTAGTTTTCATCACGTTCATATGATTCGCGTTCGGTACTTTGATAATTTGACATGTGGGTGGACCGGTGCTTGGGTGCTGTTCTTACTTGAACAAGCATCCCACTTATGATTAACCTCTATTGCAAGCATCCGCAACTACAACAAAATTATTAAGGTAAACCTAACCATAGCATGAAACATATGGATCCAAATCAGCCCCTTACGAAGCAACGCATAAACTAGGGTTTAAGCTTCTGTCACTCTAGCAACCCATCATCTACTTATTACTTCCCAATGCCTTCCTCTAGGCCCAAATAATGGTGAAGTGTTATGTAGTCGACGTTCACATAACACCACTAGAGGCTAGACAACATACATCTCATCAAAATATCGAACGAATACAAAATTCACATGACTACTAACAGCAAGACTTCTCCCTTGTCCTCAGGAACAAACGTAACTACTCACAAAGCATATTCATGTTCATAATCAGAGGGGTAATAATATGCATAAAGGATCTGAACATATGATCTTCCACCAATTAAACCAACTAGCATCAACTACAAGGAGTAATTAACACTACTAGCAACCTACTAGCACCAATCCCGGACTTGGAGACAAGAATTGGATACAAGAGATGAACTAGGGTTTTGAGATGAGATGGTGTTGATGAAGATGTTGATGGAGATTGCCCTCTCCCGATGAGAGGAGCGTTGGTGATGACGATGGCGATGATTTCCCCCTCCAGGGGGGAAGTTTCCCCGGCAAAATAGCTCTGCCGGAGCTTTAGATTGGATCCGCCAAGGTTCCGCCTCATGGCGGTGGAGTTTCGTCCCGAAAGGTTGCTTCCTATTTTTTTCTCGACGAAAGACTTCATATAGGAGAAGATGGTTATCGGAGAGCCGCCAGGGGGCCCACGAGGTAGGGGCGCGCCCTAGGGGGCGCCCCCCACCCTCGTGAGCAGGGTGTGGGCCCCCTGGTCTTCATCTTTGGCGAGGATTTTTCATTATTTATTATAAGGTATTCCATGGAGTTTCAGGACTTTTGGAGTTGTGCAGAATAGGTCTCTAATATTTGCTCCTTTTCCAGCCCAGAATTCTAGCTGCCGGCATTCTCCCTCCTTATGTAAACCTTGTAAAATAAGAGAGAATAGCCATAAGTATTGTGACATAATGTGAAATAACAGCCCATAATGCAATAAATATCGATATAAAAGCATGATGCAAAATGGACTTATTAAGGAGGAAACTGCGAAGGGTCACCGCGTGTCTCTGGTAACGGTCAGGTTGATGCACCGGCCTTTGTCGAAGCAGAGGTGAAGCTCGGTGACGGCGGCGGCGCTCAGGAGCAGAGGTGTCGCGAGGAGGAAGAAGAAGCGAAGGAGACGAAGGGGAAAATGAGAAGGACCCGTGGCCCTATTTATAAGGCAAAGCGATAAAGTGATAAGTGCGGGAATCGAGGAGCTCAAAAATGGATAGTTAATAATGGTGTCGCCTCGATGACTGGATATGCATTAATGAAGGTAATCTTCAACTTCAACGGATAGATGACGTCAGGGCGGTTTATCATAATCCTGGAGTATGACATCACGACGGTTTACAAGATCAAGGTGAAGATGCAAAGGAGGAGTTTTTCTAAGTATTGAAGATTGACATGAACAAGTTCAAACCAATCTGGGGCCTAATGTTGGGGATATTACTGCTGGGCGTAAACCAGCCAGGAGTAGCCGGATTAACTTTACGAAGGTTAGAAGCCCATGAAGACGTAAGAATGATGGTGCTTTATGAAGACCCAAGGCCCAAAGGCGAGTTAAGGCCTGTAGATGTAAACCGACCTTATTATGTAACTTGCATTGTAAGATAGGAAGTATAGAGACCGAACCGGACACGATTATGATACGGCTTCGGGACTCTGTAAACTGGCGGGCGTCAACCTATGTATATAAAGGGATGACCCGGCAGCAGTTTAGGGACAACACACAACAACTCGAGGGCTAGTCAAAGTGGATTCGCTCCCTGGTCATCGAAACCCTAGCAATACCAATCACAACTAGACGTAGGCTTTTACCTTCATCGAAGGGGCCGAACTAGTATAAACTCCCCGTGTCCCCTTGTCCGGTTTAACCCCTTTAAGCTAACCCATTGTGATGGCTCCACGACTAAGTCCTTTCACAAGGACATCTGCCGTGACAAACCCATGACAGTAATTGTTGAAAATTTTCCAATAGAATTGATACTTTGGACATGAGGTTGTTTCCTCGGAAAGTGTACCGTATGCTCATTACCATTAACATGAAAAGTGACATTGCCTTTGGTCCAATCAATAACAGCCCCTGCGGTATTCAAAAAGGGTCTTCCAAGAATAATAGACATACTATTGTCCTCAGGAATAGCAAGAATAACAAAGTCCGTTAAAATAGTAACGTTTGCGACCACAACAGGCACATCCTCACAAATACCGACATGTATAGCAGTTGATTTATCAGCCATTTGCAAAGATATTTTAGTAGGTGTCAACTTATTCAAATCAAGTCTACGATATAAAGAGAGAGGCATAACACTACCAACGGCTCCAAGATCACATAAAGCAGTTTTAACATAGTTTCTTTTAATGGAGCATGGTATAGTTGGTACTCCTAGATCTCCAAGTTTCTTTGGTATTCCACCCTTAAAAGTATAATTAGCAAGCATGTGGAAATTTGAACTTCCGGTATCTTTCTCTTATTAGTAACAATATCTTTCATATATTTAGCATAAGGATTCATTTTAAGCATATCGGCCAAACGCATACGCAAAAGATAGGTCTAATCATTTCAGCAAAGCGCTCAAAATCCTCATCATCCTTTTTCTTGGATGGTTTAGGACGAAAAGGCATGGGTTTCTGAACCCATGGTTCTCTTTCTTTATCGTGCTTCCTAGCAACAAAGGCTCTCTTATCATAACGTTGATTTTATGATTGTGGGTTATCAAGATCAACAGCAGGTTCAACCTCTACATCATTATCATTACTAGGTTGAGCATCAACATGAACATCATCATTAACATTATCACTAGGTTCATGTTCATTACCAGATTGTGTTTCACCATCGGAGATAGAGATATTATTGGGATTCTCAGGTGTGTCAATAACAGGTTCACTAGAAGCATGCAAAGTCCTATCATTTTTCCTTCTCTTCCTTTTAGAAGGACTAGGTGCATCAATATTAATTCTATGAGAATCTTGATCAATTATCTTAGGGTGGCCCTCAGGATACAAAGGTTCCTGAGTCACTTTACCTCCTCTAGTTGCAACTCTAAGAGCAAAGTCATTATTTTTACTACTCAATTCATTGAGCAAATCATTCTGAGCTTTAAGTACTTGTTCTACTTGAGTGGTAACCATAGAAGCATGTTTACTAATAAGTTTAAGTTCACCTTTAACATTAGCCATATAACCACTCAAGTGTCCAATCATATCAGCATTGTGCTTCAATTGTCTACCAATGTGGCACCCCGGCTCAGAGCGACCGGTTTACCCTGCATTGCCAGCCCAGAGACCATGTCTTCTGGCAACACACAACATCTTGGTACAGAAAAACAACTGCTTTATTGATGCTAGCGGATCAGAGTCTATATTACAACAGATGTCGAGGCCAAGCAGCACGCACGGTGTGGCTGAACAATATGTACATTATTTAGTGAATATAAAAGGGGCCTCGACCATAACAACTACGCGGCAGCGGAACAACGTTGTAGCGGAAACTCCATAGCACAGGGACACCGATGTGGACACGATCTAGACTCGAGCAGTGCTCCTTTCCAACGCGACTTTCTTGAAATCTGGCATGACACGCCAGGTCAGTACATCGAATGTACTTGCAAGCTCACAACAGGCATAATCATAATGACAAACAATATCATGATCATTAACCAGTTATTAATGCAATAATGTTCCAACATGTTGTGATCATGCTCTTGTGATAAATGCCCCTCGGGACCGACTTACCAACCGTGATTGTTCTCGGATCACAAACCAACCACCATCGTGGTCTTGACCAGAGTAACTCGTGATCCTTACGGCGATCACAACCACGACCAATATTTGGTCTCGAACATCTCGATGGCCTTTCCGCCATCATCAACAATGCAAAGTTCATGACTTAGTGTGCAAGTTTATTAAACATTGACTCATGGTGGGACCTACTACGAGGCGTTCGTGACCGTGGACTCGGCTATCGATAGATTATACACTCTGCAGAGGTAGCACACTGTACCCACACCATGGAACCCATGGCCTCACACTCCCATTCGGGTGGACCAACGGCATTCCGACAAAACCCTTCCATTGCCATGACACTCTCCCGGCCACTCCGACCCAATCCCCAACGGGCTAGTCCTGGGTGGCCCCATGTCTACCAAAGAACAACGAGCACCGTCGTGGCCAAAACAATCCCACTCGGGGACCCGGTACCATAATCTCAACAACGGGCACACAAGGTTATGCCTGCTTACCGGGCCAGGGTAAGCATGCCCATAACCTTCCCTAGTTGAAGGCACCGACCAGAGGCATGTCAATGGACCGAATCAAGGCCTTCCCACAAAGGCAAATGTGGTTGCACTGGGAAAATCTCGATTCAGCGGCACCATGACCCAGTCAACGATATATTCAAGTTGAGTTATTTTTAGGTTCAACTTAAAATGAAAATGACCAGTGTCATAGCATGCCATGAAATGCAATACCACACATGCATCACATATTAACGAAAATGACTGATGTCAACCATATTCACACTAAGCATAAGCATCAACAACTTATATTACTTTCCTGGACAGGGTAACTCTCACTTTAACAATATATTTTGCAGCAAGTATTATTATTTTCTCATGCAAGAAAATAACTTCGATTAATTTCTCATATGCATAGCAAAATTTACTATCATCACCACAATCAAATCCTAATTTCTTTACCAACCAAGTTAGGTTCAAACATTTTGTAAATGGCTAAACAAGCACTTAATAGAATATTTTCTAGCAAATTTAACTATTTTATTTATGCAAGAAAATAACTTTAAGTAATTACTCATATGCATAATAAATCATTTTATCATTACCACAAGTAGGCCTTAGCTTTTGCTTACCAACTAAACTAGTTCCAAACATTCTATAAATCAAGCGTAATGACTAACAAATACTTGACAGAATATAAATAACATAATAGTTATTTAAATGCATGGATTAATCATTTCATTCAAATAAGAAAATCATCAATATTGAAATGACACCATGAAAATGTTGTTGTGGCTTGCCTTAGTGCAGATGAGGTTCACAAGCCTTCTGGTGATCCTCAAGACAAGCCTCACCCTCTGAAAATAAATTTAAGCACAAGAAGAAGATATCAAGAACTCTTATGAAAATCACCAGAAATTCTAGACAGCTTAGAAAAATCTCATTTTTGGCGAGCTGCTAGATTTCCTTGCAAAGAACGTAATGCAAAAAGAATCAATTCATTTGGACTTATGGTTGAAGAGTTATAGCTGTTTGAAGCTCTCTGGAAATGGATTGAATTTGAATTTAAATAAAACAGACTAGGGGGTGACGTCGAAGGCGTAAAGCCTCAGGGCGCCACCACTCGTACCGCTTCGCATGCGTAGTGGGCCTGCTAGTCAAGTGAGAGGGAGGGGAGAAGGAAACAGAGGTGGTCATGGCTTCGCCGGAGCTCTTGTCGGCGACGAGGGCTCCTTGGCCAAAACGAGAGGGAGGGATCGAGAGAGGGGGTTGAGGCGCACCTGCCCGTACCCGTAGCGTAGCTAGGGGTGGTCGGACGGTGTCGGAATCGACCTTGCAAGCAGAGGCAGAGGGCGGTGGTCACCGGAGATGAGGAAGACGGCGAGCAGAGGCAACTTCAAGGGCTCCAGGGGGGCGGGATGGCTTCACCGGAGAGAGGCGGAGGCCCTGGAAGGATCGCCCTGGCCTGGGAGGGGCTGGAGCTACCGCGATGACCAGAGGGGATCGCCGATGAGCTCAAGCTCGAGGATGGCGGCCCGCGGCCTGCCCGGCCGGGCTACGGTTTCCTACGCGCTTGTGGGGTGTGTGGGAGTGGTGGATGGTGCTCGAGGAGGCTGGGGCGGCTCCATTTATAGGCGAGCAGAGAGGGGGGGTTCGGGCTCCGCCGGTGGACACCTGTCCACGGCGCCCGGCTACGAGCGGCGACAGTGAGAGGGGGAGAAGGCGACGCAGCTCACGCGGCGACTGTTGGTGAATGGGGACAAGCATAGGAACAAGAAGAAGGCGACGAGCACAGTGCGCACCACACTGTTGGGTTGGCCGGACCATGCCCATGCTCGCTGCGGTGAGCTCCGGTGTCGGCGAGCGCCAGGAGGGAGTCAATGGCGTTGAGACGAGGATTGTGGCGAAGTTTTGCACGCTCGGGCAGACGAGGGAAGCAAGCACGCGTGAACAGAGCGCTCAGCGGCAGCCAGAGCGCGCCGACAAGCATGCTGGCATCATGGACACGCGTGGTCACCGCGTGAACTCCTCCCTTAGGCTGACCAACATCCAAAGATCATGTCTGGCTTGATGCTCGTGGTAGTTTTGAGGATTACCATGCTTTGGTTTGGCTCCAGATGCAGTAGAGAAGATTTTACACGTCAGGTAAGTTTCTGATCAGTAACTTTGAGATGTTACTAAGGTCAAATGGCTAGGAGTTGGGGGCTGTGCTTTGGAGGCTAGCCATCATCTATCCAGGTGATGATGCACAAGAAAATTCAGACACAATGGAGCAAGTAAAATGGTAGTTGCTATAGAAACCACCATTTCTGTCCAGTACAGAAAATATTTTCTGTAGAAAAAATATTCAAAAAGTGATGAAATATTTTTGCTCGGGAAGGTGCCCTAGGGTTCAAAGAATATTTGGGAATTTTCTCAGATTTTTGTGGGCAAGAAAAATGAGGGTTGCTTTGGATCTCATTGAACTAGCTAGGGTTTTAGAGAGGAAAAATGAATATTTTTTATTTAAGAAAAATATTCCCAAGATTATTTTGAGGTGGATCAGAAGGGGAATGATGATTAGAGAGGGGGGTGATGCACTTGGATGAAAGCCAAGGGTACCCAAGTGTTTAAGTCCAAAAGAAAAGATTCAAAAACCCCAACTTTCAAAATAAATCCAAATGAAACTTAGGCAAAATAGAGAGGGCAAAAAACAGGCTGTCACAAACCTCCCCCACTTACAATGAATCTCGTCCTCGAGATTCGGTTGCTTGGGAAAACCACTCTGGATAATAAGCCCTTAGGAATTCTTCCCGCTCCCAAGTTGATTCTGACTCTGTGTGATGTTCCTAGTGAACTTTGTAAAATTTTCTTACTTTACTGCGAGTGACCCTTTCCATCTGATCCAAAATTCTAAACGGTCTTTCTTCATAGGTAAAATCATTTGCCAATTCTACCTCAGCCATAGCAGTCCTTTTCTCAGGCGGGGATATGCAATGTCTTAGTTGTGAAACATGAAACACGTTATGCACGTCTGCCAATTCAGCGGGTAGTTCCAACTGATATGCAATAGTACCTACTCAGGACATGACTGGAAATGGACCAATAAATCTGGGTGCCAATTTTCCACGGATCTGAAATCTCTTGACTCCTTTCATAGGAGTGACTCGAAGGTATACGTGTTCTCTGGGTTCAAAATTGATCTGTCGGTGCTTTGCATCATAATAACTTTTCTGTTGAGATTTGGCCAATTGCAATCTGTCTCTGATTTCCTTAACTTGTTTCTCAGCTTCCATCATGAGATCTATTCCGGAGATACGGCTATCTCCAGTTTGAGACCAATTCAAAGGAGTGCGTCACCAACGGCCATACAGAGCTTCATATGGTGACATCTTTAGACTGGTCTGGAAGCTGTTGTTATAAGAAAACTCAGCATATGGCAAGCAATCTTCCCATTTAGGTCCTTGGGCTAAAGCACAGGCTCGCAACATATCCTCGAGTATTTGGTTTACCCGCTCTGTCTGTCCATCCGTCTGAGGATGATAAGCAGTACTATATTTCAGTGTTGTCCCCAAGGCTTGATGGAGACGTGACCAAAAGCGGAGGTAAACAGGGAACCTCAGTCAGAAGTGATAGTTCGGGGTACTCCATGCAGACTGACTATTCTGGACACATAGAGCTGTGCAAGTTGGTTTGCTCGATGTCTGGTGCTGATCGGAATGAAGTGAGCAACCTTGGTTAAGGTGTTGACCATGACCCAGATTGCATCATTGCCTCGCTGAGTCTTAGGCAGTCCCGTAATGAAATCCATACAAACGGCATCCCATTTCCATTGCAAAACGGGCAGCGGCTGGAGAAGTCCGGCTGGCTTCTGATGCTCTGCCTTCACCTTGTTGCATATGCCGCAACAGGCCACAAAATAGGCAATATCTTTCTTCATTCCATCCCACCAGGATATTTGTCTAAGGTCCTCATACATTTTCGTACCTCCCGGGTGAATGGAATATGAGGATTCGTGTGCTTCCGATAGGATTTTCTTCTTTAAGTCTGGCTGACTGGGTACACAAACCCATCCACGGAATCGGAGGATACCGAATTTGTCCTTGGAGAAATATGGGGTCTGCTCTGCCATCTGGCTCTTGGCACGTTTTTGCAGCTTGATGTCAGCTGGTTGGGCCTTGCGGATCTCTTCCTCAAGTGTGGGGGTAACTTCCAAAATATTAGCAAGGCCAGCATCCACTATGACTAGGTTGAGCTGAGCGATCTCCTCTTGGAGTTTGGGAGGCAAGGATTTCGATATGACATTTAAGCTGACAGGCTTTCGACTGAGTGCATCGGCAACCACGTTGGCCTTACCCGGGTGATAATTTATTCCAAGATCATAATCCTTGACCAACTCTAGCCATCTTCATTGACGGAGATTTAAATCCGGCTGAGTAAATATGTATTTAATACTTTTGTGATCGGTAAAAATTTGGCACCTTTTTCCAATGAGGTAGTGTCTCCAAATTTTTAGCGCATGAACCACCGGAACCAATTCCAAATCATGAGTAGGATAATTTCCCTCGTGGGGTCGTAGATGTCGCGATGCATATGCTACTACCTTGTTGTCTTGCATAAGTATGCAACCAACGCCTTGCCTGGAGGCGTCACAATACACATCAAAGCTGCGATAGATGTCTGGGAGAGTCAATACAGGTGCGGTTGTCAGCCGTATTTTTAGCTCATTGAAACTTTTGTCACAGTCCTCCGTCCATTCAAACTTCTTATCCTTTTTGAGCAGCTCCGTCATGGGTTTAGTAATCTTGGAAAACCCCTCAATGAAATGATGATAATATCTAGCTAATCCGAGAAAACCCCGGATCTGCGTCACGGTTGTGGGTTGTAACCAATCGAGCACATCCTTTACTTTGCTTGGGTCCATGGCTATAACTTCGGCGGATAGTACATGTCCGAGAAACCCAACTTGCTTGAGCCAAAATTCGCATTTACTGAATTTGGCGTATAGCTGATGGTCGTGGAGTCGTTGTAGCACTGCTCGGAGGTGATCCTTGTGCTCTTCTTCGCCCTTGGAGTAAATGAGGATGTCATCGATGAAGACTACCACGAATTTGTCGAGGAAGTCCATGAATACTTTGTTCATCACATGCATGAAGAAAGTAGGGGCATTGGTGAGACCAAAGGACATCACTGTATATTCATAAAGACCATACCGAGTAGTGAATGTGGTCTTAGGAATATCTTCCTTTTTAATCTTGAGCTGATGATATCCAGTCCGTAAATCGATCTTAGAGAATACCTTAGCCCCACTGAGCTGATCAAACAGATCATTAATCTTGGCAGCGGATATTTATTTTTGATGGTGACCTCATTCAGCTGGCGGTAATCTACGCACATGCGGAGGCTGCCATCCTTTTTGTCCACGAAAATAGCAGGTGATCCCCATGGTGAAGAGTTGGGACCAATATATCCTTTTTGGAGCAGTTCATCAAGCTGTTTCTTTAGCTCCACTAATTCTGATGAGGGCATCCGGTAGTACTTCTTGTATAACGGTGCAGTTCCAGGCACAAGGTCTATTGCAAATTCTAGCTCTTGATCTGGTGGCATGCCTGGCAGTTCTTCTAGAAATACATCAGGGTACTCGCTGACCTCAGGAATTAATTCCAACTCAGCCACAGCGGTGAAAACCAATTCTTGTTTGGGTATATTCTTGCGAGCATAGAATTTGGTAGTCTGCCCATTCAGACTGGTCAAAGTGACTTCTCATGTTGCGCAGTTTATGCAAACTTGATATTGGGTCAACCAATTCATACCCAATATAATATCCAACTTTTCAGACTCAATAATTATCAGAGAGGTTGGAAAGTAGACTCCGTTGATATTGATTTCCAGATCACGGCAGACCAGATTGCTCTTGATTAGGGATCCCGGGGTTTGTACCAGCATATTTTTGCCCAAAAGCGTACAAGGAAATTTGTTTTGGGCAGCAAAAATCCGAGAAATAAAAGAATGGGAAGCCCCAGAGTCAAATAAAATTACGGCAGGTATGCCATTAACAGAAAACATACCAATGACGACTTCTGGGTTCTCTTGGGCTTCATCGGCTGAGAGATGATGCACGTGCCCAGTAAAGTTTTGCTGGGTCGGGCATGACTCTATAAAGTTGACTTGTGGCCTGAATGGGGCATTCGCTTTGTTGTTCTTGGGGCACTGTCTGGCATAATGTCCGTTCTGCCCACAACTAAAGCAAGAATTATTGCGTTGACGCTCCTCGTGCACTGGGCTGGTCACAACATTCCTGACATGAGTGGTGGTCTTGTTAACATTCTGTTGCCAATTGGGCTTGTATTCCACCTGAGTCTGCTGCCAGGTACGAGCCTTTTGCACAGGTTGCCCATCCTTCTTTGGCTCAAACTTACGCTTGTTGTTGTTGTTAACAGGCCTACTATCTGATACAAGCTTGTGCTCCCGTTCAGCAATGAAAGCCTTGTTCACCAGAGTTTGGAAATCTGGGAAATCAAACATACTGAGAGTACACCGGAGTTGTGGATTTAAGCCTCCAAGAAATCTTTCAATCTTCCTTTCTTCGGTGGCCACGTCATAAAGAGAGTAACGGGCCAGATGATTAATTTTTTGCAAATACTCACCCACCGACTGACTTCCTTGGATGAGTGCAAGAAATTCATGCTGCTTGATCTTCATAACTCCAGTAGGGATATGATATTTCTGGAACTAGTCCTTAAATTTTTCCCAGGTGATTTCTTCATCAGCCGGTGTAACGCCCCGGACACACCCGCCGGTGGTCGTTACTCCTGGCGGGATCTAGACTGGCCCCACAGATCAATACTAGTCTTCTCTGCGCACTTTGTCCTCACTCGTGCGCACCCGGGAGCAACTTCCCGGTCGGTCACCCATCCTGAAGCTACTCCAAGCTGAGCACGCTTAACTTTGGAGTTCTGTCCGAATGGGCTCCCGGAAAAGAAGGAATTCCTTATTATTATGAGTAGTTTATCATCCCTAATAAGCCAGGCTATCACATACACCCCCACTCAGAGGAACCGACGTCCTCGTCGGGCCACAGGAATGTTCCCTCTTGGCACATACGTCTGTGCATCCAGTCCTATACATGTGCCATTCCGTGTGCCACGACGGGTCACAAACGTCATGAACAACATGACCGTGCACCTGTCCGCAAACATCCGTGTAACCGCGAGGGTCGGCTCTGATACCAACTTGTAACGCCTCGAACACACCCGCTGGTGGTCGGTATTCCTGGCGGGATCTAGACTGGCCCCACAGATCAATACTAGTCTTTTTGCGCACTTTGTCCTCACTCGTGCGCACCCGGGAGCAACTTCCCGGTCGGTCACCCATCCTGAAGCTACTCCAAGCTGAGCATGGTTAACTTTGGAGTTCTGTCCGAATGGGCTCCCGGAAAAGAAGGAATTCCTTATTATTATGAGTAGTCTATCATCCCTAATAAGCCAGGCTATCACAGCCGGCCACATGGCTTTTGCATTTTCCCACCATATGGCAGCAGCGCCTTCAAGGTAATGGGTTGCAAATGGAACTTTATCATTTTCTTCAGTACGAGCAATCTCAAGCTTTTTCTCAATGGTACGCAACCAATCGTCTGCATCTAATGGGTCAAGAATCTGACTGAAACTGGGTGGCTTGGTCCTTTGAAAATCTGACAGCTTTGAGTAATGACCGTTCTGATTTCCATTCTGTCCAACCATAGCTTGCACACTTCTTAATATTTCAAGCAGATCATTGTTCCTTCTTTGCTCAAACATACGCAGAATTTGCTCGGTGGAGGGCGGATTTGGCGGTGGAGGTGGTGGCGGAACGTACGGCTCGGGAGAATGTCCTACCTGTCGTGCGGATTGACGAACAGGAGTTCCCTCACGAACGTTGCTACTGCTGCCTCCCCGCATCATCCTATTGTGGATTTTTCCCAAGACAACGCAATCGAGATGAGAAACATCCAAGAATAAATTTGGGGGAAAGCCAACAACAAATCCCGGAAGAAAACAAAAAGCGAAGAAAATACGGCGAATAAAGTCCCAACATAGACTCATACATGAAAGATAAACAACATGACAGGTTCAACTACTCTCATACATGCAACGAAACATCATGACTCGTACGGCTACATCCGTACATCATCCGGACGACTGCGAATACTCAGAGGTACTACTGCTCTGCTGGTGCTGCAGTGTCCTCCCCTGAAGCGGACTCGGATCCTGAACTGACGAGGTTAACGGAAACCTCCGGGTTAAAGGTAACACGATGACGCTGCCTCGAGGGCTCTCCGTCAGGGGTAGGGGTAGGATGAAGCATCGAGGCTACAGGAGTAGTGAAGAGTGAAACCCACTCGGCAGGAGTACTGAGAGGGTTCACCGCCGAGGTGCCCGAGCTACTCGGGGGAGTAACCGGTGAAACAAGGGAACTAGAACTGGCTGGAATATAAGGAGTAAATCCCAGAGAAGATGGAGTAGTGGCAGATCTATTAGTGACCGAAGTAGCGGCTAAAGCAGTACGGGCACAAGTCAACTCTTGAGCCAGCTCGTGGATCAATAAATAGCTAGCAGTGACATAACGAGCAAGGTGGCTAGCAACACTATCAGACTTCGGATCAATGATCTGGAAACGAACACGACCAGTGTCATGCAGAGAAGGGTAGTAAAAGAAACCTGGGTGGTTCTGCATTCGGACCTCGTTGTAGCGAAGCTCGACAAGGACCTCGAATGCAGCAAACTGGACAGCCTGAGAAGCGGTAGAGGTGTAACCGCTCTGAGAAGTACAGGTGTAAGAGCCGGAATCGGAACTAGTGCGCACAGTAACCACTTCGTGATACTCATACACTGAATCAGCTAGACGCTCACTGTACACACGATAGACTGGATCGTCTCTGAGGGGGTACAACGGACGCCACACATTGCGAAGGAGGTGCGGTGACGTGTACGGCATCAGCTGCAACTAGCACGGATATGGCACCGGAGCCATCTACACTCACAACCATAGCATGTTAGCATAAAAATATAAATCAAGTGCATGCAATGCAACAACCAGCTACAATTGCTACCGGCACTCAACTTAAACTCGTATCTAACGTCCAGTTAACACGTCGTAGTCTAGTGTGGCCTACAGTCAGCGCGGCTCTAATACCAAGCGTTGTGGCACCCCGGCTCAGAGCGACCGGTTTTGCCTGCATTGCCAGCCCAGAGACCATGTCTTCTAGCAACACACAACATCTTGGTACAGAAAAACAACTGCTTTATTGATACTAGCGGATCAGAGTCTATATTACAACAGATGTCGAGGCCAAGCAGCACGCACGGTGCGGCTGAACAATATGTACATTATTTAGTGAACATAAAAGGGGCCTCGATCATAACAACTACGCGGTAGCAGAACAACATCGTAGAGGAAACTCCATAGCACAAGGACACCGATGTGGACACGATCTAGACTCGAGCAGCGCTCCTTTCCAACATGACTTTCCTAAAATCTGTCATGACACGCCAGGTCAGTACATCGAATGTACTTGCAAGCTCACAACAGGCATAATCATAATGACAAACAATATCATGATCATTAACCATTTATTAATGCAATAATGTTCCAACATGCTGTGATCATGCTCTTGTGATAAACGTCCCTCGGGACCGACTTACCAATCGTGATTGTTCTCGGATCACAAACCAACCGCCATCGTGGTCTTGACCAGAGTAACTCGTGATCCTTACGGCGATCACAACCACGACCAATATTTGGTCTCGAACATCTCGATGGCCTTTCCGCCATCATCAACAGTGCAAAGTTCATGACTTAGTGTGCAAGTTTATTAAACATTGACTCATGGTGGGAACTACTATGAGGCATCCGTGACCGTGGACTCGGCTATCGATAGATTATACACTCTGCAGAGGTAGCACACTGTACCCACACCACGGAACCCATGGCCTCATACTCCCATTCGACGAAACCCTTCCATTGCCATGACACTCTCCGGGCCACTCCGACCCATTCCCCAACGGGCTAGTCCTAGGTGGCCCCGTGTCTACCAAAGACATAACGACCACCATCGTGGCCAAAATGATCCCACTCGAAGACCCGGTACCATAATCTCAACAACAGGCACACAAGGTTATGCCTGCTTACCGAGCCAGGGTAAGCATGCCCATAACCTTCCCTAGTTGGAGGCACCGACCACAGGCATGTCAATGGACCAAATCAAGGCCTTCCCACAAAGGCAAATGTGGTTGCACTGGGAAAATCTCGATTCAGCGGCACCATGACCCAGTCAACGATATATTCAAGTTGAGTTATTTTCAGGTTCAACTTAAAATGAAAATGACCGGTGTCATAGCATGCCATGAAATGCAATACCACACATGCATCACATATTAACGAAAATAACTGATGTCACCCATATTCACACTAAGCATAAGCATCAACAACTTATATTACTTTCCTGGACAGGGTAACTCTCACTTTAACAATATATTTTGCAGCAAGTATTATTATTTTCTCAAGCAAGAAAATAACTTCGATTAATATCTCATATGCATAGCAAAATTTACTGTCATCACCACAATCAAATCCTAATTTCTTTACCAACCAAGTTAGGTTCAAACATTTTGTAAATGGCTAAACAAGCACTTAACAGAATATTTTCTAGAAAATTTAACTATTTTATTTATGCAAGAAAATAACTTTAAGTATTTACTCATATGCATAATAAATTATTTTATCATTACCACAAGTAGGCCTTAGCTTTTGCTTACCAACTAAACTAGTTCCAAACATTCTGTAAATCAAGCATAATGACTAACAAATATTTGACAGAATTTAAATAACATAATAGTTATTTAAATGCATGGATTAATCATTTCATTCAAATAAGAAAATCATCAATATTGAAATGACACCATGAAAATGTTGTTGTGGCTTGCCTTAGTGCAGATGAGGTTCACAAGCCTTCTGGTGATCCTCAAGACAAGCCTCACCCTCTGAAAATAAATTTAAGCACAAGAAGAAAATATCAAGAACTCTTCTAAAAATCACCAGAAATTCTAGACAACTCAGAAAAATCTCATTTTTGGTGAGCTGCTAGATTTCCTTGCAAAGAACATAATGCAAAAATAATCAATTCATTTGGACTTATGGTTGAAGAGTTATAGTTGTTTGAAGCTCTCTATAAATGGATTGAATTTGAATTTAAATAAAAAAGACTAGGGGGGTGACGTCGAAGGCGTAAAGCCTCAGGGCGCCACCACTCGTACCGCTTCACGCGCGTACTGAGTGGCTGACTAGTGGGCCCCGCTAGTCAGGTGAGAGGGAGGGGAGAAGGAAACAGAGGGGGTCGCGGCTTCGCCGGAGCTCTTGCCGGCGATGAGGGCTCCTTGGCCAAAACGAGAGGGGGGATCGAGAGAGGGGATTGAGGCGCACCTGCCCTTACCCGTAGCGTAGATAGGGGTGGTCGGATGGCGTCGGAATCGACCTCGCAAGCGAAGGCAGAGGGCGATGGTCATCGAGATGAGGAAGACGGCGAGCAGAGGCAACTTCGGGGGCTCCAGGGGGACGGGGTGGCTTCACCGGAGAGAGGCGGAGGCCCTGGCCTGGGAGGGGCTGGAGCTACCGCGATGACCAGAGAGGATCGCCGGCGAGCTCAAGCTCGAGGACGGCAGCCCGCGGCCTGGCAGGCCGGGCTACGGTTTCCTACGCGCTTGTGGGGTGTGTGGGAGTGATGGATGGTGCTCGAGGAGGCTGGGGGCGGCTCCATTTATAGGCGAGCGGAGAGGGGGGGTTCGGGCTCCGCCGGTGGACACCTGTCCACGGCACCCGGCGACGAGCGGCGTCAGTGAGAGGGGGAGAAGGCGACACAGCTCACGCGGCGATTGTTGGTGAACGGGGACGAGCACAGGAACAAGGAGAAGGCGATGAGCACAGTGCGCACCGCTGTTGGGTTGGCCGGACCGTGCCCGTGCTCGCTGCGGCGAGCTCCGGTGTCGGTGAGCGCCAGGGGGGAGTTAATGGCGTTGAGACGAGGATTGTGGCAGAGTTTGGCACGCTCGAGCAGACAAGGGAAGCGAGCACGCGTGAACAGAGCGCTCGGCGGCAACCAGAGCGCGCCGACAAGCATGCTAGCATCATGGACACGCGTGGTCACCGTGCGAACTCCTCCCTTAGGTCGACCAACGTCCAAAGATCATGCCTGGCTTGATGTTCATGGTAGTTTTGAGGATTACCATGCTTTGGTTTGGCTCCAGATGCAGTAGAGAAGATTTTACACGCCAGGTAAGTTTCTGATCAGTAACTTTGAGATGTTACTGAGGTCAAATGGCTGGGAGTTGGGGGCTGTGCTTTGGAGGCTAGCCATCATCTATCAAGGTGATGATGCACAAGAAAATTTAGACACAATGGAGCAAGTAAAATTGTAGTTGCTGTAGAAACCACCATTTCTATCCAGAACAAAAAATATTTTCTATAGCAAAAATATTCAAAAAGTGATGAAATATTTTTGCTCAGGAAGGTGCCCTAGGGTTCAAAGAATATTTGGGAATTTTCTCAGATTTTTGTGGGTAAGAAAAATGAGGGTTGCTTTGGAGCTAATTGAACTAGCTATGGTTTTAGAGAGGAAAATGAATATTTTTCATTTAAGAAAAAAATTCCCAAAATTATTTTGAGGTGGATCAGAAGGGGGATGATGATTAGAGAGGGGAATGATGCACTTGGGTGAAAGCCAAGGCTACCCAAGTGTTTAAGTCCAAAAGAAAAGTGTCGGTGTCAAAACCGGCGGATCTCGGGTAGGGGGTCCCGAACTGTGCGTCTAGGCCGGATGGTAACAGGAGGAAGGGACATGAAGTTTTACCCAGGTCCAGGCCCTCTCGATGGAGGTAAAACCCTACGTCCTGCTTGATTAATATTGATGATATGGGTAGTACAAGAGTAGATCTACCACGATATCGAGGAGGCTAAACCCTAGAAGCTAGCCTATGGTATGATTGTTGATGTGTATGTTGGCCTACGGACTAAAACCCTCTGGTTTATATAGACACCGGGTAGGGTTAGGGTTACATAGAGTCGGTTACAATGGTAGGAGATCTGCACATCCGTATCGCCAAGCTTGCCTTCCACGCCAAGGAAAGTCCCTCCCGGACACGGGACGAAGTCTTCAATCTTGTATCTTCATAGTCCAGGAGTCCGGCTGAAGGTATAGTCTGGGCATCCGGACACCCCCTAATCCAGGACTCCCTCAGTAGCCCCTGAACCAGGCTTCAATGACGACGAGTCCGGCGCGCATATTGTCTTCGGCATTGCAAGGCGGGTTCCTCCTCCAAGTACTTCATAGAAGATTTTGAACACAAAGATAGTGTCCGGCTCTGCAAAACAAGTTTCCACATATTGCCATAGAGAGAATAATATTTACACAAATCTAATCTGCTGACGTATTCTGTAGTGTGACATCACACCACGGCCAAGCTTTTATTTGAACCGTTTTACTGTCCCATCTTAGCGCATTATGCGAGGCGGTTTCCTTGGCACGTCTTGTTAAAGCAGAGATCGTGTCCCCTTATTCCAGGATTCTCATCAATACGGGCGTGGGTAACCCAACCGCGCCATTTATTACGGCGCTTGGGAGATAAGCGAGTTTTACCAGGCTGGTGGGGACGCGTAGTCGCGTCCACCCATATAAGGGGATAAGGATCCATCTTTTCACCTACGCCTTCTTCTTCCTTCACCTATCCATTCTTGCGCACTCGAGCTCCAGCGCCCAAGTCCGCACTCCCCACCTCAACCTTCTCCAGCCATGTCCGGAGCGGGAGGAAAGTGGATGGTCTCCTCCATCACGGAGGGACACATCAAAAAGCTGAGGAAGGTCGGATACCTGTCTAACGACATCGCGTACCGGCTTCCCGAAAAGGGGCAGCTCATCCCCACCCCTAGGCCCCATGAGAGGGTGGTGTTCCTCCGCCATTTCCTCCGCAGACTGGGCTTTCCTCTCCACCCATTTGTCCGGGGGCTCATGTTCTACTACGGCCTGGATTTCCACGATCTAGCCCCGAACTTTGTCCTCAACATCTCGGTGTTTATCGTCGTGTGCGAGGCTTTCCTCCGCATCCGCCCCCATTTCGGCCTATGGCTCAAGACTTTCAACGTCGAGCCGAAGGTGGTGCGCGGCAACTAGGCAGAGTGCGGAGGTGCCATGGTGGGCAAGATGGCCAACGTCCTATGGCTCGAGGGCTCCTTTGTGGAGACCCTGAAGGGGTGGCAATCGGGGTGGTTTTACATCACCGAGCCGCGCGACACCGAATGGGTCGCACCCCCTGAGTTTCGACCCGGACCCCCTACGCGGCTCACCTCCTGGAAGGAGACGGGCCTGTCATGGGGTAAAAAAGGAGAGCTGACCGGACTCCAAACATGCGTCAAAACCCTGGTGGACAAGAAGCTCAAACTTGTCAATGTAGTCCAGGTTATACTTATCCTCTTGATCCTCCCGTGCCAACAACGTGCCTTCAACCTGTGGGAGTTCGACCCGGTGCGGCACCAAACTCTAAGCAGGCTCTTCGACACGACGTACGAAGATGCTTGGAAGGTGCTTTTCAAGGGCGCCGAGGCTCCGGCATCCGCTACTGAGGATCTCGGATTCAGTGCGCGGCGTCACGCTCTCGCGGTAAGCTGTTTTTTCCTTTTACAAGGTATCAGTTTTTCATAGTTTGACTCCATGCGCGATCTAAGCTCCCTTTCCTTTGACAGGATTGGCAAGTGACGTCCGGACAGATCAACTATCCGGCTCCTTTGCCCGAAGGCCCAGCGGACGCTCGCTTGGCGAGGCTGCTGGTTCCGGCACCCTATGTGGTGCCGGAGAAGAAGGTCAAGAAGAAGGCCACGGGGACTCGAAAGAGTGCCCGACGCCCGGAGGCGTCGGATTCATCATCCGATGAATCCAAGACGCACTCCTCCCACGAAGACGAGGAGGAGGAAGAAGAGACCCCTCCCCCTCCAGCGGGGGAAGGGAAGAAAAGGAAGGCCGCCCCAACTAGGGAGGCCGAAGGGTCCAAGAAAGGGAAAACCCTTCCTCTAGACTGCTCCACCGACACCGACGGCGGCGGAGAGGAGTGGGCGCCTAGGGCCAAGCCCCTGGCCAAATCGTAAGTATCCGGATACCAGAGTAATTCATAGTATTCGTTTACTGCACAGCTTTCCCTTACGTTGAATATGTTTATGCAGCCCACCCAAAGACCGGCTCGACGCGTCATCGAGCGGCTCACTGGACTCGTCGGATGTGAACTCACTTCCGATGGCTTCCTCCCCCCGCCCTACGGATGACACCGAAGTGTTGTCCCAACAGGTTCCAAGCCAGGAGGAGGTGGTCCTGGAGGCACCGCAAGGCGACCTCCCGGACTCCAGGAGTAAAGGGGATGAAACCCCCCAGGGCTCCAAGTCCGGCTCTAGGCCGGACACTGCTCCGGAACCTTCAAAGGTTCCAGAGTCCGGCGGGCGACCTCCTTCCAAGAGGAGCCAGCCCACTGTGCCGGCGACCCCCGTCCAACCGGAGGCGCCGGACAATCTGTTGGAGGCGCTCCAAGGCACCTTCATCGACAAGGAGCACCGCACTATTATGAGTGCGGTGATCCAGAAGGTTCAGTCCGCCAAGAGCGGACTCACTGAAGCTTGTACTAGCCTTTTGACAGGCTTTGAGGTAAGTAAAGAATGTGTAAATAATATTACCGCATAGACAGTAGCCCCTGATGCTCTGTTTGGCATTCGGGAAGAAAAGCCGAACAGAGGATCAAATAAAATTCGCAGGAGTCTAACAAAAAGGAGTCAATATGCGTATGCAGGCTTCTCTGCTTGCGTCCGCCGCACTGACTGCGGAGGTGGACACGCTAAAGCAGAACCTCGAGCAGTCCGAGCAAGAGCTCGGTCGTGCCAAGAAGCAGCTCGAGGACAATGAAGGTAAGAAATACCTTGTTTAAATATATATATATATAAGGTGCAATTACAAAAAATGACAGGATTATCGTGGCTATTGTAGGGCCCACGTCTGAGGTGGCGACCCTTAAGCAAGCGCTGGATGAGGCTGAGAAGAGGGCGGCCACGGAGTGCAGCGAGCGGGAGAAGTGTGAGGCCGAGGTTGGCAAAGTGCAGCAAGAGCTCCAGGCTCTCATGGAAAAACATGAGAATTTGGAGCTTGACTCAAAGATGCGAGCGTCCGAGCTCGCGGTGGCTATTGAAAATGCCAAGTCTGCCAAGGCAAAATCCCAGAAGACCCTCCAGGAGTTGGATGAGGTGAAGAAGATAGCGGCGGGTAAGGCATTCTTTATGCAAAGCAAATACATAAACGTGAGTTACTTGTTACTTACCCGAATCCGGAGCTCTCCAGGAGCGTTCGCAGATCTTCCCCGGAGTGTGTCCGATGCCGCCGCATTCTATTGAGCCGAGGATGGCAACTCGACGGAGAAGGTGTTCTGGTCTCAGTACGGTGAGGCCGGACACCCCGTGCCCCTGAGTGACCAGCTGAAGCAACTGGTCGAGCTCCACAAGGCGGCCGAACAGGCCATGAAGGGCCTCATTGTTCGGCTGTGGCCTGGAGGGGCTCTGCCTGGGATCTATTGCGGGCTGGTGTGGTGGCTGGTGGAGGCATGTCCAAGGATCGAAGTCGTCAAGCGCTCCGTATGCATTAAGGGTGCCCGTAGGGCCCTTGCCCGTGCTAAGGTGCACTGGGGCAAGCTGGATGCTGAGAAGCTTGTGAAGGACGGGCCACCATCGGGGAAAGAGCATCACAAGCCCGAGAATTACTATAAGGGTGTTCTGAAGGGTGCCTGCCTTATGGCGGATGAATGTTCTAGGGATGTAATTTTTGAGTGAAACTTGCTCGTTTTGCCCTGTGCGCTGAAAACTTGTTTATATGCGCTAAGCAATGCTGTTGGAATTTAAAATATTACCTTCTGTGCGGCTGTTTATCAATTTTGAGAGATGGCGAGTCGTCGGCTTCTGCCCCCGTGCCGCTAGTGCTGGGGTGTTCGGGGATAAACCTGAGCGCTCTTTTTCCCATGTTTGGGTCCTTCGAGGGAGGCGCTCAGCCCAACGAACAAGGCAATCGGACAATAATGCGTGAACACTCTCACTTAGCCATAGAATTCTATAATTTTAAATTTCGGCGAAGCCCCTGGTATTCGGAAGACCGAGTTCGGGGCGCTATCCACGCCTTGGCCGGACAGAGCCGGCTCCTCGCCCTAAGCGGCATAAGTCTTTAGGGACTCGAAAAAACCTCTCGAACAGCGACCAGCTCTCGCTTCATCAGGACAGTCAGTTTTAGCTTTCTCCACTGAGGTGCTCGACCCAGCTCAACTGGGGCACAATCGCAGTGGTTCTCCTAGTGCTACCTTAGCCGATATAGCGGAACGTAAGGCACCAAAACATAGGAGCCGGGCAAACCCAACTATTGACCCAAGACATGATTCGGAGCCGATGCATATAATGCTATAAGTTCAGGGTGCCGCACTTGTTGAAGTGTTCGGACTTCTCACACCATATTGAGGGGTACTAAAGCCCCCGGCGTATTTTGGCCGTACCAATGTGTACGGGTGCAACATGTCGTTAAGGAACATATATAAAGGAAAAAGGTAATGCAAAAATAGATGAAACCTATGTATTGTTTAAAAAGGGCTGCGATCAAAGCAGAACGATACAAATAATGCGATAAGTGGAAGGTTGGACTAGTTAACATGTCCGTTCCAGGGGCAAGCTGCGGAATATTATGCGGAACAGGTATACTGCTCGTGATAGAGACCACCTGGGAGTTCCGTACTGCGGCTTGGCTTGTCTGCTTCCCTGGTTCTTGCATCGTTTGTGCGGCAATTCCCCTGGGAGTTCCGAACAGGCCTTCCGAAGGGTGGAGTCCTGAAAGTAAGAGAAAATTAAAAAATCGGCAGCCCCTGGTACGGTTTAAGCCGTGTTTTGGGCGTGCCGTGATGGTGCCCCTCCCCCTGTGCCCATGGTATCTTTAGAGCGTAGTTATGTACGCGAAGTACTCGCGTCGCCTTTTTGTGAGTGTTGGGGTTGGGGCCGCATTGCTATGCCTGCTCGGATTGTGCCAGGCGGTCTTGTTGTAGGTTACTCCGGGCGCGCTTGACGGTGTCCGGTCATTTAGTGGCCGGACTAGAGAACTGCCTGGAGAGGCTGCTTTGTACTTCCGCTGCAAGGGCCGTCGTGTGCTCCTCCATTCGTAGGGAGCGTTCGGTGTTTCCAATGACCGTAATTACTCCTCGAGGGCCTAGCATCTTGAGCTTAAGGTATGCGTAATGCGGTACCACATTGAACTTAGCGAATGCGGTTCGCTCGAGCAGTGCGTGATAACCACTGCGAAACAGGACTATGTCGAAGATTAACTCCTCGCTTTGGAAATTATCCGAAGATCCGAAGACCACTTCAAGTGTGACTGAGCCTGTACAGTTGGCCTCTACGCCTGGTATTACGCCTTTAAAGGTCGTTTTGGTGGGCTTAATCCACGAGGGATCTATGCTCATTTTCTGCACTGTATCCTGGTAAAGTAGGTTCAGGCTGCTGCCGCCGTCCATAAGGACTCTAGTGAGATGAAATCCGTCAATAATTGGGTCTAGAACCAATGCAGCGAATCTGCCATGACGGATGCTAGTGGGATGGTCCCTTCGATCAAAGGTGATCGGGCAGGAGGACCATGGGTTGAACTTTGGGGCGACTGGCTCTACCGCGTATAAGTCCCTTAACGCGCGCTTCCGCTCCCTTTTGGGGACGTGGGTTGCGTATATCATGTTCACCGTCCACAATTGTGGGGGAAAACCCTTCTGTCCACTGTTGTTCGGCGGCCGGGGCTCCTCGTCGTCATCGCTATTCAGCCCCTTGTCTTCGTTTTTGGCGTTTAACTTGCCTGCCTGCTTGAACACCCAACAATCCCTGTTGGTGTGATTGGCCGGCTTTTCGGGGGTGCCATGTATCTGGCACAAGCGGTCGAGTATTCGGTCCAAACTAGACGGGCCCCTGGGATTCCTTTTGAATGGCTTTTTCCGTTGACCGGATTTTGAGCCTCTGAATCCGGCATTAACTGTCGTATCCTCAGCATTGTCGCCATTAATGCGGCGCTTCTGCTTGTTGTGACGCGACCTGCCACTACTGTCCCTGGTGTCTGAATTACCAGGGTTCTTGGTCATATTGTTGCTACGAGCAAGCCAGCTGTCTTCTCCCATGCAAAAGTGGGTCATGAGTGTCGTGAGTGCTGCCATAGATTTCGGCTTTTCCTGACCAAGGTGCCGGGCCAGCCACTTGTCACGGATATTGTGCTTGAAGGCTGCTAGGGCCTCAGCATCCGAACAGTCGACTATTTGATTTTTCTTTGTTAGGAACCGTGTCCAGAATTGCCTGGCCGATTCCTCTGGCTGCTGAATTACGTGACTTAGGTCATCGGCGTCTGGGGGTCGCACATAAGTGCCCTGGAAATTGTCGAGGAATGCGGCTTCCAGGTCCTCCCAAGAACTGATTGATCCTGTTGGCAAGCTGTTAAGCCAATGCCAAGCTGGTCCTTTAAGCTTGAGTGGGAGGTATTTGATGGCGTGGAAATCATCGCCGCGGGCCATGTGGATATGAAGGAGATAATCCTCGATCCATACCGCAGGATCTATTGTGCCATCATATGATTCGATGCTTACGGGTTTGAAACCCTCGGGGATTTGATGATCCATTATTTCGTCTGTAAAGCAGAGTGGGTGTGTGGCGCCTCTATACTGGGCTATATCATGACGTAGCTCCAGTGAGCCTTGTCTATTGTGTTCGGCCCTGCCGAATTTGTGGCCGGCGTGACGGTTGTCGTCTCGAGCCGTGGGCCGCCCACGCGATTCGTAGATCGATCTTGTTTGCCTTGCCTTGTCCTCCAACATGTCTCGTAAGTCCGGCGCATATTCCCGTGCCTTGGTACGGGGCGGCTTGAGTGGAGGGCCGAGAGGCCTCTCTGTCGTGGCCACGAGGTGGTCGGTCGGCCGCATCAAGTGCTTCCTCCTCTAATCGGGGTAGCAACCTGCGCTTTGGGTAGCTCTTGGAGGGGCGTTTGAGTTTATGCTCTTCGGCCGCAAGGACTTCAGTCCATCTGTCGACTAGCAAATCTTGATCAGCTCTAAGCTGTTGCTGTTTTTTCTTGAGGCTTCTTGCCGTGGCCATAAGCTTGCGTTGAAAACGCTCTTGCTCGACGGGATCCTCTGGCACGACGAATTCGTCGTCGTCGAGGCTTGCCTCGTCTTCGGAGGGAGGCATATAATTATCGTCCTCGACCACTCTGTCTGTCGCTCTCTCATGAGGGCTGGTTTCTCCATCCTCCTGTGCTAAATCTTGCTGGAGGGGGTTTTCTTCGGCGCTTTCCGGAGTATTATTATCTCCCGTGCTGGAATCACCGTGTTTGTTTTGGCGGGATTTTGAGCGGCGCCGCTGACGCCGGCGCTTAGGCTGTTTCTTGGAGGGGTCATCCTCCGTTGTTCCATCGACATCTCCCTCTTTTGGGGTGTCCACCATGTATATGTCATACGACGAGGTGGCTTTCCAGGGCCTAGTAGGCGCTGGTTCTTCATCATCTCCTTCATCGGCGTCCATACTGTCGATGTCTTCAGAGTCAAAGTCGAGCATGTCGGTTAAGTCATTGACAGTGGCTATAAAGTGGGTGATGGGTGGGCTTTGAATTTCTTCATCGTCCGTACCCCAACCTTGCTGACCATAGTCTGGCCAGGGCTCTCCTGATAAAGAGAGAGACTCTAGTGACTTCAGGATATCGCCGAGAGGCGAGTGCTGAAAGATGTCCGCGGCAGTGAACTCCATGATCGGCGCCCAATCAGATTCGATCGGTAGGGGCGTGGAGGGTATGGAGTCCGGAGAGGAGTTCGGCTCCCTGGAGTCATGAGTCTCGCAGAGTGCGGGGCTGGTGTTCAGCTCAATCGCTGTTAGGGTCGCAGCCCCCGAGGTGGCGTCCAACCGCCCATCCTCAATCGGCGCAGTCGGCTCCGAATTAGGGATCGGAGCTAACGCGGGTGCGGCCTCTAGGGCACTGTTCGGCGGCAGAGCTAAATCATGCTCGTCGTGACAGAGCGGCGCGCTCGGCAGTGGCTCGAATCCGTCGAAGATCAAGTCTCCGCGGATGTCAGCCGTGTAGTTTAAACTTCCAAATCTGACCTGACGGCCAGGGGCGTAGCTTTTGATCTGCTCCAGACGGCCAAGCAAATTGGCCCGCAGTACGAAGCCGCCGAAGAAGAAGATCTGTCCGGGGAGGAAGGTCTCACCCTGGACTGCATCGCTATTGATGATCGTAGGAGCCATCGAGCCTGACGGCGACGACGCAGAGGAACTCTCAATGAAAGCACCAATGTCGGTGTCAAAACCGGCGGATCTCGGGTAGGGGGTCCCGAACTGTGCGTCTAGGCCGGATGGTAACATGAGGCAAGGGACACGAAGTTTTACCCAGGTTCGGGCCCTCTCGATGGAGGTAAAACCATACGTCCTGCTTGATTAATATTGATGATATGTGTAGTACAAGAGTAGATCTACCACGAGATCGAGGAGGCTAAACCCTAGAAGCTAGCCTATGGTATGATTGTTGATGTGTATGTTGGCCTACAGACTAAAACCCTCCGGTTTATATAGACACCGGGTAGGGTTAGGGTTACATAGAGTCGGTTACAATGGTAGGAGATCTGCATATCCGTATCGCCAAGCTTGCCTTACACGCCAAGGAAAGTCCCTCCCGGACACGGTATGAAGTCTTCAATCTTGTATCTTCATAGTCCAGGAGTCCGGCTGAAGGTATAGTCCGGCCATCCGGACACCCCATAATCCAGGACTCCCTCCAAAAGATTTAAAAATCCCAACTTTCAAAATAAATCCAAATGAATCTCAGGCAAAATAGAGAGGGAAAAAATCAGGCTGTCACAACCAACATAAGCATTAAAATCTTCTTGCTTAACCATAAAGTTATCAAATTCATCCAAACATTGGCTAGCAAACTTAGTAGGAGGGATTTCAGCTTTATCATATGTATAGTGAGAATTTACCTTTACTACCTGTGTCGGGTTATCGAGACCATGTGTTTCTTCAATAGGTGCTGAATTAAGACCATCTATTTCTTCAACAGGAGGTAAATTCTTAACATCTTCAGCTTTTATACCTTTTTCTTTCATAGATTTCTTTGCCTCTTGCATATCTTCAGGGCTGAGAAATAGAATAACCCTTTTCTTCGGAGTTGGCTTAGGAGTTGGTTCAGGAAGTGTCCAATTATTTTCATTAGTCAACATATTATTCAATATAATTTCAGCTTGATCAACAGTTCTTTCCCTGAAAACACAACCAGCACAACTATCCAGGTAATCTCTAGAAGCATCGGTTAGTCCATTATAAAAGATATCAAGTATTTTATTTTTCTTGAGAGGATGATCAGGCAAAGCATTAAGTAATTGGAGAAGCCTCCCCCGAGCTTGTGGGAGACTCTCTTCTTCAATTTGCACAAAATTATATATCTCCCTTAAAGTAGCTTGTTTCTTATGAGCAGGGAAATATTTATCAGAGAAGTAATAAATCATATCCTAGGGACTACGCACACAACCAGGATCAAGAGAATTAAACCATATCTTAGCATCACCCTTTAATGAGAACGGAAATAATTTAAGGATATAATAATAGCGAGTGTTCTCATCATTAGCGAACACGGTAGCTATATCATTTAATTTAGTAAGATGTGCCATAATAGTTTTAGATTCATAGCCATAGAAAGGATCGGATTCAACCAAAGTAATTATCTCAGGATCAATAGAGAAATCATAATCCTTATCAGTAATAAAGATACGTGAAGTAGCATAAGCAGGATCATATTTCATTCGAGGATTCGGAGATTTTTCTTTAAGCTTAGCTAATAGTTTCTTAAGATCAGATCTATCATTGCAAGCTAAGAAGTCTCTAGCAGTTTCTTCATCCATAACATAACCCTCAGGAACAACATGCAAATCATATCCAAAGGGAGAATCTTCATCATCACTTTCATCAATATTATCAGTTTCAATAATTTCATTCTCTCTAGCCCTAGCAAGTTGTTCATCAAGAAATTCACCAAGTGGCACAGTAGTATCAAGCATAGAAGTAGTTTCATCATAAGTATCATGCATAGCAGAAGTGGCATCATCAATAACATGCAACATATCAGAATTAATAGCAAAAGCAAGTTTAGGTGTCGCAAGTTTACTCAAAATAGAAGGTGAATCAAGTGCATAGCTAGATGACAGTTCCTTACCTCCGCTCGTAGTTGAGGGAAAAATCTTGGTTTTTGGATCTTTCCAGTTCTTCATAATGATAAGCAGATATAGATCCCAAGTGACTCAAAGAATAGAGTTATGCTCCCCGGCAACGGGGCCAGAAAATGGTCTTGATAACCCACAAGTAAAGGGGATCCCAACAGTTTTCGAGGGTAGAGTATTCAACCCAAATTTATTGATTCGACACAAGGGGAGCCAAAGAATATTCTCAAGTATTAGCAGCTGAGTTGTCAATTCAACCACACATGGAAACTTAATATCTGTAGCAAGGTATTTAGTAGCAAAGTAATATGATAGTAGTGGTAACAATGGCAAGAGTAATAATTTTGGGTTTTGTAGTGATTGTAACAATAGCAACGGAAAAGTAAATAAGCGAAGAACAATATATGAAAAGCTTGTAGGCATTGGATCAGTGATGGAGAATTATGTCGGATGCGATCGATCATGTAACAGTAATAACCTAGGGTGACATAGAACTAGCTCCAGTTCATCAATGTAATGTAGGCATGTATTCCGAATATAGTCGTACGTGCTTATGGAAAAGAACTTGCATGACATCTTTTGTCCTACCCTCCCGTGGCAGCGGGGTCCTATTGGAAACTAAGGGATATTAATGCCTCCTTTTAATATAGTATCGGACCAAAGCATTAACACATAGTGAATACATGAACTCCTCAAACTACGGTCATCACTGGAAGTGGTCCTGAATATTGTCACTTCGGGTTGCCGGATCATAACACGTAGTAGGTGACTATAGACTTGCAAGATAGGATCAAGATCTCAGATATATTCATGAAAACATGATAGGTTCAGATCTGAAATCATGGCACTCAGGCCCTAGTGACAAGCATTAGGCAAAGCAAAGTCATAGCAACATTAGTCTCAGAACATAGTGGATACTAGGGATCAAACCCTAACAAAACTAACTCGATTACATGATAAATCGCATCCAACCCATCAGCGTCCAGCAAGCCTATGATGGAATTACTCACGCACGGCGGTGAGCATCATGAAATTGGTGGTGGAGGAAGGTTGATGATGACGACGGCGACGGATTCCCCTCTCCGGAGCCCCGAACGGACTCCAGATCAGCCCTCCCGAGAGAGTTTAGAGCTTGGCGGCGGCTCCGTATCGTAAAACACGATGAATCCTTCTCTCTGATTTTTTTCTCCCTGAAAGTGAATATATGGAGTCAAGGTTGAGTTGGGTGGAGTGTTAGGGGGCCCATGAGGCAGGGGGCGCGCCCAGGGGGGCACGCGCGCCCCCACCCTCGTGGACAGGTGGAGCCCCCTGACGTTGATTCTTCTTCCAGTATTTTTTATATATTCCAAAATAATTCTCCGTTGATTTTCATGTCATTCCGAGAACTTTTATTTCTGCACAAAAATAACACCATGGCAATTCTGCTGAAAACAGCGTCAGTCCGGGTTAGTTCCATTCAAATCATGCAAGTTAGAGTCCAAAACAAGGGCAAACGTGTTTGGAAAGTAGATACGGCGGAGACGTATCAGTGTGTCTACAACAGGTTCACTAGAATCATGCAAAGTCCTATCATTTTTGTTTTTCTTCCTCTTAGAAGGACTAGGTGCATCAATATTAATTCTCTGAGAATCTTGCTCAATTCTCTTAGGATGGCCCTCAGGATACAAATGTTCCTGAGTCACTTTACCTGCTCTAGTTGCAACTCTAACAGAAAAGTCATTATTCTTAATATTCAATTCATTGAGCAAATCATTCTGAGCTTTAAGTACTTGTTCTACTTGAGTGGTAACCATAGAAGCATGTTTACTAATAAGTTTAAGTTCACCCTTAACACTAGCCATATAATCACTCAAGTGTTCAATCATATAAGCATTGTGTTTCAGTTGTCTACCGAAATAAACATTAAAATCTTCTTGCTTAACCATAAAGTTATCAAAATCATCCAACATTGGCTAGCAAACTTAGCAGGAGGGATTTCAGCTTTATCATATCTATAGAGAGAATTTACCTTTACTACCTGTGTCGGGTTATCAAGACCGTGTGTTTCTTCAATAGGTAATGAATCAAGACCATGTATTTCTTCAACAGGAGGTAAATTCTTAACATCTTCAACTTTTATACCTTTTTTCTTTCATAGATTTCTTTCCCTCTTGCATATCTTCAGGACTGAGAAATAGAATACCCTTTTTCTTCAGAGTTGGCTTAGGAGTTGGTTCAGGAAGTGTCCAATTATTTTCATTAGTCAACATATTATTCAATAGCAATTCAGCTTGATCAACAGTTCTTTCCCTGAAAACACAACCAGCACAACTATCCAGGTGGTCTTTGGAAACATCGGTTAGTCCATTATAAGACATATCAAGTATTTCATTTTTCTTGAGAGGATGCTCAGGCAAAGCATTAAGTAATTTGGAGAAGCCTCCCCCAAGCTTGTGGGAGACTCTTTTTTTCAATTTGCACAAAATTATATATTTCCCTTAAAGTAGCTTGTTTCTTATGAGCAGGGAAATATTTATCAAAGAAGTAATAAATCATATCCCGGGGACTACGCACACAACCAGGATCAAGAGAATTAAGCCGTATCTTAGCATCACCCTTTAATGAGAATGAAAATAATTCAAGGATATAAAAGTAGCGAGTTTTCTCATCATTAGTAAACAGGGTAGCTATATCATTTAATTTAGTAAGATGTGCCACAACAGTTTTAGATTCATAGCCATAGAAAGGATCAGATTCAACCAAAGTAATTAACTCTGGATCAACTAACAAATCATAATCCTTATGAGTAATAAAGATAGGTGAAGTAGCATAAGCAGGATCATATTTCATTCTAGCATTCAAAGACCTTTTTTTTGAGCTTAGCTAATAGTTTCTTAAGATCACTTCTAACATTGCAGGCAAGAAAGTCTCTAGCAGTTTTCTTCATCCATAACATAACCCTCAGGCACAACAGGCAATTCATATCTAGGGGAGAATCTTCATCATCACTTTCATCAATATTATCAGTTTCAATAATTTCATTCTCTCTAGCCCTAGCAAGTTGTTCATCAAGAAATTCACCAAGTGGCACAGTAGTATCAAGCATAGAAGTAGTTTCATCATAAATATCATGCAAAGCAGAAGTGGCATCATCAATAACATGTGACCTATCAGAATCAATAGCATGTGCAGGTGTCGCAAGTTTACTCAAAACAGAAGGTGAAGCAAGTGCAGAGCTAGATGGCAGTTCCTTGCCTCCCCTCGTAGTTGAGGGAAAAATCTTGGCTCTTTGATCTTTCAAGTTCTTCATAGTGATAAGCAGATATAAATCCCAAGTGACTCAAAGAATAGAGCTATGCTCCCTGGCAACGGCGCCAGAAAATAGTCTTGATAACCCACAAGTATAGGGGATCACAACAGTTTTTGAGGGTAGAGTATTCAACCAAAATTTATTGATTCGACACAAGGGGAGCCAAAGAATATTCTCAAGTATTAGCAGTTGAGTTGTCAATTCAACCACACCTGGAAACTTAATATCTGCAGTAAGGTATTTAGTAGAAAAGTAATATGATAATAGTGGTAATGGTAGCAAAAGTAATATTTTTGGGTTTTATAGTGATTGTAACAGTAGCAACAGAAAAGTGAATAAGTGAAGAACAATATATGTAAAAGCTCGTAGGCATTAGATCGGTGATGGAGAATTATGCCGAATGCGATCGATCATGTAACAGTCATAACATAGGGTGACACAGAACTAGCTCCAGTTCATCAATGTAATGTAGGCATGTATTCCGAATATAGTCATATGTGCTTATGGATGCGATCGGTTCGTATATTATCCAACATGTCGAAGAACAGGTCCGCGTTATTCGTGAGAATCTCAAGACTGCTCAGTCACGTCATAAGAGTAAGTATGACCATCATCATAAAGACATGGTGTATCAACCTGGCGAAAAGGCTTATCTTCGTGTTACGCCAATGAAGGGTGCTCACCGCTTCGGGATCAAGGGCAAGCTAGCTCCTTGCTATATCGGTCCCTTCACTATTATAGAAAGGCGTGGAAAACTGGCATATCAATTGGAGCTTCCACCGAACCCTTCTCGGGTTCACAATGTGTTCCATGTGTCACAGCTCCGCTGTTGCTTCAAGGATCCAATCCGAGTAGTGGATCATGAAGTGCTAGAATTGCAACAGGACCTCTCCTATAAGGAGCATCCGGTCCGCATTCTCAACCAACCTGAACGCCGCACACGACAGAAAGCGATCAAGTTCCTCAAGGTCCAGCGGTCGCATCACTCTAATGATGAAGCCACTTGGGAGCGCGAGGACCGCCTGCGTGATGAATACCCCGCATTGTTTCCTTCTACCTCCTAAATCTCGGGATGAGATTTCTGTTAGTGGAGGAGTTTTGTAACGCCTGGATAATCATGCTACAGTAATCCCACGTTAACGGTGCCACGTCACCCCGGTTACTATTGCTAATCTCACGTTGGATCAAAACTTTTCAATTTCAAATGTTTAAATAAATGTCAGACATCAAACTTTTCTAAAGTTAAAACAAAAATGTTCGGGAGGTGCCATATTTTGCTTATGTAAATATGGTATAATAAACACATGTTTAGAAAATGCATAAATATTTTAAATTGAATTAACACATAAAAGGAAAATAAATAAAAGAAAATAATAAAAACACAAAAACAAAACAAAAAATAAAAGGAAGAAACCCCCCTCTCCCTGGGCCGAATGGCCCAGCTAACCAGCTGAGCACCAGCCCAACTGGCCCAGCCGGCCGGCCCATCCACCCCACTCCCTCTCCATAACCCCCTTCCCCACTCCACCGGTCAACCCAACCGCTCCACTCCCCCCCACGTCGTTCCTCTCCCCCTCCCGATCCGATGTGGATCGGGATCGATCCCGTTGCCCCGGACGCCCTTCGCCTTCCACCTCCGCCCGGAACGCTGCATCGCCGGACCTCTCCGCCGGACTGCCTCCCCAACGCCGACGTCCCCATCTTCCCCCTCACGCCCTGCTGCCCCGCACCCTGCATGCTCGATCAGAGCCACCGTCTTCTTTTCCTCTTCTCTCCTGGCAGATCGCGCGCCCGCGTTGCGTCCACACTGCACGCCACCGCGGCCGCCCCCTACGGGCACGCTCACCGCGCGCTCCGCCTGACCCCCTGCTGCACGCTCGCGCGTGCCTCCGCCCCTGCTGCTGCACTTGCTGCTGCTCCGCGCCACCGCACTGCCCGCTCCGCCCCCTAGCACGCGCCCACGCTGACCACGCCCTGCGTCGCCCCACTGCTGCTCCCTGACCTCGCCGTCCTGCTGCGCCGGCCGTGCCCCACGCCATCGTGCTCACCGCGCCGCTGACCTCGCGCCACCACTGCTCCGCCCGGCCACCGCGCCTCCTGCTCTGGCCCGCTCTGCAACGCCCAACGCGCCGCCCCCTATCGCGCTCGCCGCGGTCCCCCTTCCCGTGGCGTGCCGGGGCTGCGCCTTCCACCGCCCCCTGCTACCTGTAGCCGCCGGCGTCGAGCCGTGCGCCCACCCCTTCGCTTGCTGGCCAAAGCGCCCGCGCGGGTGCCCAGCCCTGTTCCGCCCGTTAACCCAGGGGCCCGATGCCCAGCGCTCACACTCGTCTGCCCACTCGCCCGTTAAGGCCCCTCTGGGCCAATGACACGGGGGCCCCACCCCACAGAATGTTAAAAAAGGGAATTAAAATAATAATAAATAATAAAATTAAAGAATTAATTAACTTAATTAATTTTGATTAATTAAACTAAACAACTAATTAAACTAATTAATCATGATTAGTTAGTCTAGTCAATGACAAACGGGACCCACACGTCAGTTGACCAGTAGCATGCACTGTTCTGGATAATGTTGATTTAAAATAATTAAATAAATCCTAAAAATGATTTAAATCTTTTAAAATTAATATAAAATAAACCGTAGCTCGGATGGAAAAACTTTGTACATGAAAGTTGCTCAGAACGACGAGACGAATCCGGATACGCCGCCTGTTTGTCCGCCACACATCCCTAGCATAGCGAACACGCAACTTCCCACCTTCGTTTCATCTGTCCAAAAACACGAAACACCGGGGATATTTTCCTGGATGTTTCCCCCCTTCACCGGTATCACCTCATACCGCGTTAGGGCACACCTAGCATCGCTAATCGTCGTGTCATGCATCGTTATGCATCTGTTTGCATTGTATTCATTGTTTCTTCCCCCTCTTCTCTCCGATAGACTACGAGACTGACGCCGCTGTTGGTGCCCCGTCCGACTACATTGTTGACGACCCCTACTTGCCAGAGCAACCAGGCAAGCCCCCCATGATCACTAGATATCGCCTATTCTCTCTCTACTGCTTGCACTAGAGTAGTGTAGCATGTTACTGCTTTCCGTTAATCCTATTCTGATGCATAGCCTGTCATTGTTGCTACAGCTATTGATACCTTACCTGCAATCCTAAATGCTTAGTATAGGATGCTAGTTTATCATCAGTGGCCCTACATTCTTGTCAGTCTGCCATGCTATACTATCGGGCTGTGATCACATCGGGTGTTGATCACGGGTATATGCTATACATATTACACATAATACATGTTATGACTAAAGTCGGGTCGGCTCGTTGAGTACCCATGAGTGATTCCGATGCTGGGGGCTGAAGGGGCAGGTGGTTCCATCCAGGTAGTGGTGGGCCTGGCTTCCCGACGGCCCCCGACTGTTACTTTGTGGCGGAGCGATAGGGCATGTTGAGACCACCCAGTAGAGAGGTGGGTCTGGCCCTGGTCGGCGTCCGCAGTTACTTCAAAATAACACGCTTAACGAGATCTTGGTACTTGATTTGAGTCTGGCCACTGGCCTATACGCACTAACCAACTATGCTGGAGCAGTTATGGGCACTCGACGTCGTGGTATCAGCCGGAGCCTTCGTGACGTGAGCGACTGAGCGGCGCGTGCCGGGTTGGACCGCATAACGCAACTTCCTTTGTAATGGAGGTTGCTAGGTCTGCTCATGGGCCACGTACGCAATGTGCAGGTGTGCAATGGGCGATGGGCCCAGACCCCTGTGCCATAGGATTTAGACCGGCGTGCTGCCCTCTCTGCTGTGCCTAGGTGGGGCTGCAACTATTGATCTTTTGAGGTCGGGCATGACCCAGAAAAGTGTGTCCGGATAAACTGGATCGACCGTGTTGGGAAATGTGGTGCACCCCTGCAGGGAAGTTGATCTATTCGAATAGTCGTGTCCCTCGGTAAAAGGACGACCCGGAGTTGTACCTTGACCTTATGACAACTAGAACCAGATACTTAATAAAACACACCCTTCCAAGTGCCAGATACAACCGGTGATCGCTCTTTCACAGGGCGATGAGGGGAGGATCGTCGGGTAGGATTATGCTATGTGATGATACTAGGTGAACTTACCATCTACTCTCTTCTACATGCTGCAAGATGGAGGCTGCCAGAAGCGTAGTCTTCGATAGGAATAGCTATCCCCCTCTTATTCTGGCATTCTGCAGTTCAGTTCACATATACTACCCCTTTCATTGATACCAATGCATATGTAGTGTAGCTCCTTGCTTGCGAGTACTTTGGATGAGTACTCATGACTGCTTTGCTCCCCCTTTCCCCCTTTCTATACCCGGTTGTCGCGACCAGACATTGGAGCCCAGGAGCCAAACGCCACCGTCGATGACGACTCCTACTACACTGGAGGTGCCTACTACTACGTGCAGGCTGCTGACGGCGAACAGGAGTAGTTTAGGAGGATCCCAGGCAGGAGGCCTGCGCCTCTTTCGACATGTATCCCAGTTTGTGTTAGCCTTCTTAAGGCAAACTTGTTTAACTTATGTCTGTACTCAGATATTGTTGCTTCCGCTGACTCGTCTATGATCGAGCTATTATATTCGAGCCCTCGAGGCCCCTGGCTTGTAATATGATGCTTGTATGACTTATTTTATTTGTAGAGTTGTGTTGTGATATCTTCCCCTGAGTCCTTGATCTTGATCGTACATGTTTGCGTGTATGATTAGTGTATGATTGAATCGGGGGCGTCACATTGATGATGACGACGGCGACGGATTCACCTCTCCAGAGCCCCGAACGGACTCCACATCAGCCCTCCCGAGAGAGTTTAGGGCATGGCGGCGGCTCCGTATCGTAAAACGCAATGAATCCTTCTCTCTGATTTTTTTTCTCCCCGAAAGTGAATATATGGAGTCAAGGTTGAGGTCGGTGGAGCGTCAGGGGGCCCACGAGATATGGGGGCGTGCCCAGGGGGGCAGGCGCGCCCCCACCCTCGTGGACAGGTGGAGGGCCCCCTGACGTGGATTCTTCTTCCAGTATTTTTTATATATTCCAAAATAATTCTCCATTGATTTTCAGGTCATTCCGAGAACTTTTATTTCTGCACAAAAATAACACCATTGCAATTCTGCTGAAAACAGCGGCAGTCCGGGTTAGTTCCATTCAAATCATGCAAGTTAGAGTCCAAAACAAGGGCAAAAGTGTTTGGAAAAGTAGATACGACAGAGACGTATCAGTGTGTCTACAACAGGATCACTAGAAGCATGCAAAGTCCTATCATTTTTCCTTTTCTTCCTCTTAGAAGGACTAGGTGCATCAATATTAATTCTCTGGGAATCTTGCTCAATTCTCTTAGGATGGCCCTCAGGATACAAAGGTTCCCGAGTCACTTTACCTCCTCTAGTTGCAACTCTAACAGCAAAGTCATTATTCTTACTATTCAATTCATTGAGCAAATCATTCTGAGCTTTAAGTACTTGTTCTACTTGAGTGGTAACCATAGAAGCATGTTTACTAATAAGTTTAAGTTCAACCTTAACATTAGCCATATAATCACTCAAGTGTTCAATCATATAAGCAGTGCGTTTCAGTTGATTACCAAAATAAGCATTAAAATCTTCTTGCTTAACCATAAAGTTATCAAATTCATCCAAACATTGGCTAGCAAACTTAGCAGGAGGGATATCAGCTTTATCATATCTATAGAGATAATTTACCTTTACTACCTGTGTCGGTTTATCAAGACCGTGTGTTTCTTTAATAGGTAATGAATCAAGACCATGTATTTCTTCAACAGGAGGTAAATTCTTAACATCTTCAGCTTTTATACCTTTTTCTTTCATAGATTTCTTTGCCTCTTGCATATTTTCAGGATTGAGAAATAGAATACCCCTTTTCTTCAGAGTTGGCTTAGGAGTTGGTTCAGGAAGTGTCCAATTATTTTCATTAGTCAGCATATTATTCAATAGCAATTCAGCTTGATCAACAGTTCTTTCCCTGAAAACACAACCAGCACAACTATCCAGGTGGTCTCTGGAAACATTGGTTAGTCCATTATAAAACATATCAAGTATTTCATTTTTCTTGAGAGGATGATCAGGCAAAGCATTAAGTAATTGGAGAAGCCTCCCCCAAGCTTGTGGGAGACTCTCTTTTTCAATTTGCACAAAATTATATATTTCCTTAAAGCAGCTTGTTTCTTATGAGCGGGGAAATATTTAGCAGAGAAGTAATAAATCATATCCTAGGGACTACACACTTAAGCAGGATCAAGAGAATTAAACCATATCTTAGCATCACCCTTTAATGAGAACGAAAATAATTCAAGGATATAATAGTAGCGAGTTTTCTCATCATTAGTAAATATGGTAGCTATATCATTTAATTTAGTAAGATGTGCCACAACAGTTTCAGATTCATAGCAATAGAAAGGATCAGATTCAACCAAAGTAATTAACTCAGGATCAACTGAGAAATCATAATCCTTATCAATAATAAAGATAGGTGAAGTAGCATAAGCAGGATCATATTTCATTCTAGCATTCAAAGACTTTTCTTTAAGCTTAGCTAATAGTTTCTTAAGATCACTTCTATCATTGCAGGCAAGAAAGTCTCTAGCAGTTTTCTTCATCCATAACATAACCCTCAGGCACAACAGGCAATTAATATCTAGGGGGAGAATCTTCATCATCACTTTCATCAATATTATCAGTTTAAATAATTTCATTCTCTCTAGCCCTAGCAAGTTGTTAATCAAGAAATTCACCAAGTAGCACAATAGTATCAAGCATAGAAGTAGATTCATCATAAATATCATGCAAAGTAGAAGTGGAATCATCAATAACATGCGACCTATCAGAATCAATAGCATGTGTAGGTGTTGCAAGTTTACTCAAAATAGAAGGTGAATCAAGTGCAGAGCTAGATGGCAGTTCCTTGCCTCCCCTCGTAGTTGAGGGAAAAATCTTGGTTCTTTGATCTTTCAAGTTCTTCATAGTGATAAGCAGATATAAATCCCAAGTGACTCAAAGAATAGAGCTATGCTCCCTAGCAACGGCACCAGAAAATGGTCTTGATAACCCACAAGTATAAGGGATCGCAACAGTTTTCGAGGGTAGAGTATTCAACCCAAATTTATTGATTCGACACAAGGGGAGCCAAAGAATATTCTCAAGTATTAGCAGCTGAGTTGTCAATTCAACCACACCTGGAAACTTAATATCTGCAGCAAGGTATTTAGTAGCAAAAGTAATATTTTTGGGTTTTATAGTGATTGTAACAGTAGCAACGAAAAAGTAAATAAGCGAAGAACAATATATGTAAAAGCTCGTAGGCATTGGATCGGTGAAGGAGAATTATGCCGAATGTGATCGATCATGTAACAGTCATAACATAGGGTGACACAGAACTAGCTCTAGTTCATCAATGTAATGTAGGCATGTATTCCGAATATAGTCATACATGCTTATGAAAAATAACTTACATGACATCTTTTGTCCTACCCTCCCGTGGCAGCGGGGTCCTATTGGAAACTAAGGGATATTAAGGCCTCCTTTTAATAGAGTACCGGACCAAAGCATTAACACACATAGTGAATACATTAACTCCTCAAACTATGGTCATCACCGAGAGTGGTCCCGATTATTGTCACTTCGGGGTTGTCGGATCATAACACATAGTAGGTGACTATAGACTTGCAAGATAGGATCAAGAATTCACATATATTCATGAAAACATAATAGGTTCAGATCTGAAGTCATGGCACTCGGGCCCTAGTGACAAGCATTAAGCATAGCAAAGTCATAGCAACATCAATCTTAGAACATAGTGGATACCAGGGATAAACCCTAACAAAACTAACTCGATTACATGACAAATCACATCAAACCCATCACCGTCCAGCAAGCTTATGATGGAATTACTCACGCACGGCAGTGATCATCATGAAATTGGTGATGGACGAAGGTTGATGATGACGACGGCGACGGATTCCCCTCTTCGGAGCCCCGAACGGACTCCAGATCAGCTCTCCCGAGAGAGTTTAGGGCTTGGCGGCGGCTCCGTATCGTAAAACGCGATGAATCCTTCTCTCTCATTTTTTCTCCCCAAAAGTGAATATATGGAGTCAAGGTTGAGGTCGGTGGAGCATCAGGGGGCCCACGAGGCAGGGGGCGCGTCCCCCATCCTCGTGGACAGGTGGAGGCCCCCCTGACGTGGATTCTTCTTCCAGTATTTTTTATATATTCCAAAATAATTCTCCGTTGATTTTCAGGTCATTCGGAGAACTTTTATTTCGGCACAAAAATAACACCATGGCAATTCTGCTGAAAACAGTGTCAGTCCGGGTTAGTTCCATTCAAGTCATGCAAGTTAGAGTCTAAAACAAGGGCAAAAGTGTTTGGAAAAGTAGATACGACGGAGACGTATCAGTGTGTCTACAACAGGTTCACTAGAAGCATGCAAAGTCCTATCATTTTTCTTTTTCTTCCTCTTAGAAGGACTAGGTGCATCAATATTAATTCTCTAAGAATCTTGCTCAATTCTCTTAGGATGGCCCTCAGGATACAAAGGTTCCTGAGTCACTTTACCTCCTCTAGTTGCAACTCTAACAGCAAAGTCATTATTCTTACTATTCAATTTATTGAGCAAATCATTCTGAGCTTTAAGTACTTGTTCTACTTGAGTGGTAACCATAGAAGCATGTTTACTAATAAGTTTAAGTTCACCCTTAACACTAGCCATATAATCACTCAAGTGTTCAATCATATAAGCATTGTATTTCAGTTATCTACCAAAATAAGCATTAAAATCTTCTTGCTTAACCATAAAGTTATCAAATTCATCCAAACATTGGCTAGCAAACTTAGCAGGAGGGATTTCAGCTTTATCATATCTATAGAGAGAATTTACCTTTACTACTTGTGTCGGGTTATCAAGACTGTGTGTTTCTTCAATAGGTAATGAATCAAGACCATGTATTTCTTCAACAGGAGGTAAATTATTAACATCTTCAGCTTTTATACCTTTTTTCTTTCATAGATTTCTTTGCCTCTTGCATATCTTCAGGAGTGAGAAATAGAATACCCCTTTTCTTCGGAGTTGGCTTAGGAGTTGGTTCAGGAAGTGTCCAATTATTTTCATTAGTCAACATATTATTCAATAGCAATTCAGCTTGATCAACAGTTCTTTCCCCGAAAACACAACCAGCACAACTATCCAGGTGGTCTCTGGAAACATCGGTTAGTCCATTATAAAAGATATCAAGTATTTCATTTTTCTTGAGAGGATGATCAGGCAAAGCATTAAGTAATTGGAGAATCCCCCCCCCCAAGCTCGTGGGAGACTCTCTTTTTCAGTTTGCACAAAATTATATATTTCCCTTAAAGTAGCTTGTTTCTTATGAGCGGGGAAATATTTAGCAGAGAAGTAATAAATCATATCCTGGGGACTACACGCGCAACCAGGATCAAGAGAATTAAACCATATCTTAGCATCACCTGTCGGTGTCAAAACCGGCGGATCTCGGGTAGGGGGTCCCGAACTATGCATCTAAAGCAGATGGTAACAGGAGGCGGGGGACACGATGTTTACCCAGGTTCGGGCCCTCGCGATGGAGGTAATACCCTACTTCATGCTTGATTGATCTTGATGATATGAGTATTACAAGAGTTGATCTATCACGAGATCGGAGAGGCTAAACCCTAGAAGCTAGCCCATGGTATGATTGTTGTTGTCCTACGGACTAAAACCCTCCGGTATATATAGACACCGGAGGGGCTAGGGTTACACCGAGTCAGTTACAAGGGAGGAGATCTACATATCCGAATCGCCAACCTTGCCTTCCACGCAAAGGAGAGTCCCAACCGGACACGGGACGAAGTCTTCAATCTTGTATCTTCATAGTCCAACAGTCCAGCCAAAGTATATAGCCCAGCTGTCCGAGGACCCCCTAATCCAGGACTCCCTCAATAGCCCTTGAACCAGGCTTCAATGACGACGAGTCCAGCGCGCAGATTGTCTTCGGCATTGCAAGGTGGGTTCTCCTCCAAGTCCTGAGTACCTGTCGTAGCGAGTTGTGTCCGGCCTCCCATGAATGTTGCACTCCTCAACTTCTGTGTCTTAATGATGGCTATCTTCCACGTGTCGAGCGAATGCGAGAGGTCGGGGTATTTTTACATTTACCACCCTAACCAGGTATATGAATCGTCTATTTAAACAGTCAGGGATCTTTAGATCCAGATCACACCACCTTCCCACAGCGAGTATCCATCGGAGCGTGCCCGGAAAAATCCATCCCATCATGGCCGGCCACCGTAGCTCCTCCTCTCGCCCCCGTAGCCCTAAGCCAGGTAGTTGGGAGAAGTGTTCTATTTCCCATAGCCAACTAGTGGAGTTGCAGACCTAGGGGTTTCTCCCTCCTGCGTACATGGTCCCCGTCTGAGCCAGACTAGCCACTTATAATGGCGGGGAGCAAGCGGAAAGCTTCCCCAACCCATCCACGGGGGAGCGGGTATGCCTCGTCCCTTGTTTATTGAGGGGACTCGGATTTCCAATCCATCCATTCCTCTGTGGGCTCCTGGAGTTGTATGGCCTACAGCTGCATAATTTTACTCCCGTCTCCATATTACACATCGCAGGCTATGTTGCCTTTTACGAGCTGTTCCTGGGCTGCGAAGCTCATTTCGAGCTATGGCAGAGGCTATTCTGCCTCGTGCCCCGTACACAGAAGGGGTCAATATTTCAAGTGGGCGGAGCCGAAATATGGCGCATCGTCGGGACCGGATACCTGTCCGGTACTCCGAAGAAGACATCCGAAGAGTGGCCCTCGGAGTGGTTTTATATGGAGGACGTTCCCCTCCTGGACCCTATTCGGATGGGCCTTCCTGAGTTCAACAACGCCCCTTTGAAGAAACACCGTTGCTGGCTCCCTCGGAGCCCCCAGGAGGAAGATAACAGAGAGGTCCTTTACCTAATGAGCCGGATAAAGACACTGGTCGAATCAGGACTGACAATAATCGAGGTTATGTCAGTATGTATAATGCGGGGGGTGCGGCCACTTCAATATCGGGGACAACCCATGTGGCACTTCAATGGAGAAGATGATGCCACCCGCTGCGGTCGAAAAGGTCCGGACTCCGCCACCGCTCTGGCGAAAATGTTGTCCGATTTATATAAGGGAGAGGAAGAGGAGTTCATCCGTATTAAGCCACGGGATGGATTCTCCATGTACAACCCCCCAAACTGGGTGAGCTGCTGCTTTTTACTCCAAACCTTCCCGCTTTCTTTGTCATAAATATTTACCTTGCTATTTCATAGCAGGAACTATGAAAAGCTGTGAGGGAGATTCACAGCCCATCTCCACAGCCAGAGGACCCTGATCGGGCCCTCGATCCCGGACTCGAAGAAGATCCGGACATATTCGTGGAGCTCATCGACAGGACGTTTTATCAGTTAAGCTGCGATGGTGCCTTGGTGGCCATCACCGCCGATTATCCTGGACTGCTCCCTACATCGCATGTAAGTAAAACCGGAGTCCCAACTTCCGAGAAGGTCCCCTTTTTCGCACTTCACCCACCGCACATGTATGGTGTCTTGCAGGGAAGGCCCTCGGGGCGCCATGCCGAACCCGCAATGACTCACCAACAAGGGGCACCGAAACCGGGTAGGCTTAAAAGGAAGGCGGTCAGGACTGAGATGCCTTCGCAGAGGTATGAAAAAGAACCCTGCTCTATGGTTATTGTCTTTAAAATATAATAACGTCCGTGGTTAAAACCAGGAAAAACACTCGCCAGACCGTATCCGGAGAGCCTGCCGGCCATGCCTCCACCAGTCGGGCTCCAGAGCCGAACTTGGATGCAGATGCTAACATGGGGACAACGTTGATATTCCTCCTATCGAGGATGCGGATAGGCTGTCCGCCACAAATTCCGAAGTGGAGAGTGCCATGAAGCACAGGCGTCACCGGGCCGTACTCCGCGACCCCGGTTTTTCTAAAGAGGCGTTTGATGCCTTCAACTCGGGGGATGCGTACATCTGAGCTGCTCAAAATGGTCTTGCCAGAGCCACGGACCAGTATGTAAAGGATATACGGGTAAGAAAATCTAATAATTATATATATACCAGTAGCCCCTAAGACTTGAAACAGTTGGCACAATTGATTTAAGGATCATTATTTGCATAGGTTCTTACTGAGAAGAATACCCAGATGTCTCAAGAGCTGGAGGAGTGCAAAGCCCAGCTACGGGCCGCAGTTGCCAAAATGGAGGAGTCCCAGAAGGCCCCATCTAGTAACCCTTGTTCCTATCGAAAAGAACGAGATGTACCAGTTAATATTTGGCTTGCATGCTAATCTAATCAATAGATTCTACAGATGATCCCGGAGTGAATTCGGAGGAGCAACATACTCAACGACAGTTGAAGGCTGGCGAGCGCGTGCTTACACAAGTAAGGCGGGAGAAAAACGATCTCCAAGATGCCAATACCCGGCTGGATGTTGAACTGAAGGATGTTCGGGCCCAGCTGGCTGACTCCGTAAAGGAGAATAAAAGGCTTCGACGCGGCATTTTCAGTAAGTGCTTGAGCGAACTCCTATAGAGTTCGGTGAAGAAACTAGTTAACAGAGCTATATCTGTAGGTATGTTGACGGGCCATCCCGGAGAGGAGATGCCCGGGTCTGCAAGAGATCTTCTGCCAGAGCTCTCACAACTACACGAACAAGTTTGGCAGGTGATGCAGGACCTTTCCCAGGCCTTGTGTGATGGGGTTATGTACCTAGGGTAGGGTCATGGACCTGATCCAAGTAACTTACCCTAGGACATCCTGAGAAGAGGTCGCCTTCCAGTCGACCAACGAGGATTCACTCGACTGACCTGAAGGACTCGACCACGAAGACTCACTCGACCACCAGGAGGTCAAGAGGCACTCTGCACTACAATGGCCTGTAATCAAGTAGACTTTATGATAGTAAAGGCCTTTATGTGGGGCGTTACCAGTAACGCCCCAGACTTAACTCACCTTAAACCCTCTCCTACGTGGGCTGGCTGGGGTCCTGGCGCACTCTATATAAGCCACCTCCCTCCATAGGCAGAGGGGTTCGGCACCTTGTAGCTCATATACACATAATCCACTCGACCGCCTCCGGGCTCCGAGACATAGGGCTGTTACTTCTTCCGAGAAGGGCCTGAACTCGTACATCCTTTGTGCTTACAACCTCTCCATAGCTAGGACCTTGCCTCTCCATACCTACCCTCCACTCTACTGTCAGGCTTAGAACCACGACAGTTGGCGCCCACCGTGGGGCAGGTGTTTTAGCGATTTTGTGGAGAAGTTGCGATTCTTCCGAGTACTTTCATCATGGTGTCTGCTGGAGTTTTGGTCGAGGGTCAAGAGATCCATCTCGGCACTCTCACCTTCATCGCCGACGACTCCGCATGGCTCCAGGAGGCTCCACTCGACGTAGATGCGCTCCCCGTCCGCGGTGCGACGCATTTTCGCGCATGTGTCCGCGGCGTTCTGCTGCGGCAACCGTCGACCCAGTATCGGTCGGCTCCTCCATCGTCCACCCTCCCGGTCTCCCGCCAGCGCAAGCGCTCAGGCCGGTCGAGGCTTCAGCGATGGGTGAGTCACGCGGTGGCTCGCCAATCGGCCACTACCCAAGTTGCGGCAATCAAGCCCAACGAATCTCTCTACGGCTTGTTCGATCAGTCGACTAGTTCCGTAGAGACTGCATCCGAGTGCGGAAGCAGTGATCCAGCAGCGGAAATCTTGATGGTCGACGGGCCCCACAGCCCTCCTGGCTTCGCCCGTGGTGGTGGAGCAGGTGACGGTGGCGACCCTGCACGAGGCTACGAAGAGTACCAGCCCGAGCCACTCGACTCTCTGCAAAGGGAGGAACTTCGCCGCAGGAACGAGGATCCCCTGCGTATTCCCATCGCAGGAGAAACCCCCGAGGCTCGTGCCTTGGAGGAGGCGCATCTGGCCAATTTGGCCGAGCGCACTCGACTGGAGAACCTTCAGCGAGCACTCGACGAGCGCGCGCGGCAACGAGTTCCCGACACCAGTCGATGTCAACTCTTCCCGCCGACTCAGGTATATCGAACCCCAATTCAGAATTTAGCGGCTGCGGCCCGTATAGCAGAGTCCATCCAACCTTCGCAGTCGGAAGCTAGCAGAGGTTTGCTGCAGATCAGGGATCTGCTCCGGGCAGCAGGAGATCAGAATTCAGCCGTGTCTCAGTCGCGCAACAGAATTCATAGTCGATCCGTCACTGTGAATACGGTTCAGTCGGCTCACAGCCCCAGATCGCCTCCGCGGCGCGAAGGGCGTGAGAATCGGCGAGATCAATATGGCGACAGACTCGACCGAGATGATAGGCGTCGAGTGCCCTATTCCCCTCCGAGGGGTGGGTCTTACGCTCCTCGGCAGCCAGATGATAGGCGTCAGTACAGTACAGGGCGTAGGGTTCCAGTTGACCCCAGAGAGCCAGGCTTCGACGCGCGATCCATTATCGTGCAAGGGTTGGTCGACCGGAACAGAGCCCATCGAGGCGCACTCGACAGAGATGTACCCACAAGCAGTCGAGTGCATGTTTCTGGTCCTGAATGTTTCAGCAGAGCTATCAGAGCCGCAGTTATCCCCCCCAATTTCAGGTTGGCAACAGGAGTCAGCAAGTTCACTGGTGAGTCTAAGCCTGAAACTTGGCTTGAAGACTACCGAGTGGCAGTTCAGACTGGTGGTGGGAACGACGAGGTGGCCATGAAGCATTTGCCCCTCATGCTGGAAGGTTCTGCCAGGGCATGGTTGACTCAATTACCTCCTAGCAGCATTTACACTTGGGAAGATCTGTCCCGAGTGTTCGTCAGAACGTTTGAAGGGACTTGCAAGCGACCAGCTGGATTGACAGAGTTGCAAGTCTGCATGCAGAAAACTAATGAGACTCTCAGAGAGTATATTCAGAGGTGGATCACTTTGCACCACACTGTGGAAAATGTCTCTGATCATCAGGCAGTATGCGCCTTCAAAGACGGCGTCAAGAACAGAGAACTGAGTTTGAAATTTGGTCGAACCGGTGACATGACCTTGAGTCGGATGATGGAGATTGCTACCAAGTACGCCAACGGCGAAGAAGAAGACCGACTCCGAAGCGGCAAGCACAAGCCGAGTCAGTCGGAAAAAGGAAACACCAGTCGGAAACAGAAGCGGAAGGCTGAACCGGCAGCTCCTGGAGAGGCTCTGGCCGTGACTCAAGGAAAGTTTAAGGGGAAACCAAAAGGATCCTGGAACCCCAAGAAGGTAAAGGATAAAGAAGGGAACGACGTGATGGACATGCCATGTCACATTCACACGAAGAAAGACGAAGAGGGGAATATCATTTACCCAAAGCACACCACTCGCCAATGTCGACTCCTGATCCAGCAGTTTCAGGGAAAACAGTCTAAGGACAAGGAGAAAGAGTCGGACAAGGCCGAAGACAAAGAGGACAGTGAGGGAGGATATCCGCATATCAACTCCACTCTGATGATCTTTGCAGATGTGGAAAGCAGAAGTCGACTGAAAGTGATTAACCGAGAGGTGAACATGGTTGCCCCAGCAAAGGCAAATTATCTGAAGTGGTCTCAAACACCCATCACATTCGACCAATCTGATCACCCGACTCATATTGCCACCCCTGGGAGGCAAGCTTTGGTGGTCGATCCAGTTGTCGAAGGCACTTGACTGACAAAGGTGCTGATGGATGGTGGAAGTGGGCTGAACTTATTGTATGCAGACACATTGAAAGGTATGGGCATTCCGATGTCCCGACTGAGCACTAGTAACATGAGCTTCCATGGAGTTATACCAGGGAAGAAGGCCGACTCACTCGGTCAGATAGCTTTGGACGTAGTGTTTGGTGATTCGAAGCATTTTCGCAAAGAAAAGTTGACGTTTGAGGTCGTGGATTTTCAAAGTGCATATCATGCCATTTTGGGGAGACCAGCCTATGCACGGTTCATGGCTCGACCATGTTACGTGTACCTCAAATTGAAGATGCCCGGTCCCAAAGGTGTGATCACCGTCACCGGTGATAGGAAAAAGGCAGAAGAGTGCTTTCAGAAGGGCTCCAAGATCGCCGACTCCCAGGTGACAGCAGTCGAGTTCGAAGAATACAAGCAAAACGCAGATCCGAGTGACTTGCTGCGATCCAAGAAGCCCGCCACAGAGTCTGCATTCCAATCGTCCGGTGAGACGAAGCCTATTCACATTCACCCGACCGACCCCGAAGCGGCTCCAACCCGCATCTCTACAACACTCGACCCAAAATAGGAAGAAGCGCTCATCCAGTTCCTCCGTGAGAACTGGGACATTTTTGCATGGAAGCCCGCTGACATGCCAGGTGTTCCCAGGGGACTGGCTGAGCATCGCCTAAGAGTCGACTCGTCTGCAAAACCAGTCAAAGAGCATCTTCGGCGGTCCGCCGTCCAGAAGAGAAAGGCCATCGGTGAAGAAGTGGCTCGACTGTTGGCAGCAGGATTTATCCGAGAGATATACCACTCCGAGTGGCTCGCTAATGTCGTCATGGTTCCTAAGAAGGACAAGTCGCTCCGAATGTGCATTGATTTCAAGCACATCAACCGGGCCTGCCCGAAAGATCACTTTCCTCTCCCTCGCATAGATCAAATTGTTGACTCGACCGCGGGATGCGAGAGGTTGTCTTTTTTAGATGCTTACTCCGGGTACCACCAGATCCGTCTGTACGGGCCCGATGAGGTAAAAACAGCTTTCATCACTCCATTCGGGTGCTTCTGCTATATCACCATGCCATTCGGCCTCAAGAATGCCGGAGCCACATTTATGCGAATGATTCAGAAGTGTCTACTCACTCAAATCAGTCGGAATGTGGAAGCTTATATGGATGATATTGTTGTCAAATCACGAAAAGGTTCCGACCTGCTCGCTGACCTCGCCGAAACATTTGTCAACCTCAGAAGGTATGATATCAAGCTCAATCCATCAACGTGCACATTTGGAGTTCCTGGTGGCAAGTTACTCGGTTTTCTCGTTTCCGAACGGGGAATCGACGCTAACCCAGAGAAGATTGGCACTATTCTCCGAATGAAACGCCCTGTGCGAGTGCACGATGTCCAGAAGCTTACTGGATGCTTGGCCGCATTAAGTCGATTCATCTCACGACTCGGTGAAAAGGCACTGCCTCTTTACCGACTGATGAAGAAGGCTGACAAGTTCGAGTGGACTCCAGAAGCTGATGCAGCGTTTGCCGAGCTAAAAGCTCTGCTCTCCACCCAGCCGGTGCTTGCTGCTCCAATCAGCAAAGAGCCTCTGTTGCTCTACATCGCAGCCACAGGACAAGTCGTCAGTACTGTGCTAACGGTCGAGCGGGAAGAAGAAGGAAAAGCTCTCAAAGTTCAGCGCCCAGTGTATTATTTGTCTGAAGTCTTGACTCCATCCAAGCAGAGATATCCTCATTATCAGAAGCTTGTGTATGGAATATACATGACCACAAAGAAGGTTGCTCATTATTTCTCTAACCATTCCATCACAGTCGTCAGCGACGCTCCACTATCAGAGATTTTGCACAACAGAGATGCAACTGGTCGAGTGGCCAAATGGGCGATTGAACTTCTTCCCCTTGATATCAAGTTTGAGGCAAAGAAAGCCATTAAGTCCCAGGCGATAGCAGATTTCCTCGCCGAGTGGATTGAACAACAGCAGCCGACTGAAGTTCACTCGGAGCATTGGACCATGTTTTTTGATGGCTCTAAGATGTTGAATGGTTCCGGTGCTGGGGTTGTCCTGGTTTCCCCCAGAGGAGATAAGCTCAGATATGTGCTCCAGATTCACTTTGATTCCTCCAACAATGAGGCAGAATATGAGGCCCTCCTATATGGGTTGCGCATGGCCATTTCACTCGGCGTCCGTCGCCTAATGGTCTATGGCGACTCGGATTTAGTGGTCAATCAGGTGATGAAAGAGTGGGACGTGAGAAGCCCAGCCATGACTGGATATTGCAGTGCAGTGAGGAAGCTGGAAAAGAAGTTCGAGGGGTTGGAGCTCCATCATATACCCCGACTGAAAAATCAAGCAGCTGATGATCTAGCAAAGATAGGTTCCAAGAGAGAAGCCATTCCGAGTGGTGTGTTCTTGGAACATATACACACTCCGTCAGTCAAAGAAGATCCTTTCACCGAAGAAACTCCGCAGCCCAAGAGCGCCACAGATCCGACTGAAGTTGAAGTCCCAGCGGTGGTCGACTTGATCATGGAGGTTTTGGTGGTCATTCCCGACTGGACGATTCCGTATGTCGCATATATCTTGAGGAAAGAGCTTCCGGAGGATGAGGAAGAGGCTCGACAGATCGTCCGTCGATCTAAGGCCTTTACCGTAATCAAAGGACAATTATACAGAGAAAGCGCGACTGGAGTCGGTCAGAAGTGCATAACACCAGAAGAAGGTCGACTCATCCTCAATGATATTCACTCGGGGACCTGTGGTCATCATGCGTCCTCTCGGACCATCGTGGCCAAAGCATACCGAGCCGGATTTTACTGGCCCAAGGCGAATGAGATGGCAAAAGAGATAGTGGATAAGTGCAAGGGATGTCAGTTCTACTCAAATATGTCGCACAAGCCTGCGCCAGCTTTGAAGACCATCCCACTCGTCTGGCCTTTTGCAGTTTGGGGGCTGGACATGGTCGGTCCTTTGAGAACAGGACGAAGCGGTTTCACGCATGTACTGGTGGCAGTCGACAAGTTCACCAAGTGGATCGAGGCTAAACCAATCAAGAGCCTTGACACCGGTACTGCTGTTAGCTTCATCAGGGAACTAATATTCAGATATGGAGTCCCGCACAGCATCATTACGGATAATGGGTCGAACTTTGACTCAGAGGAATTCAGAGCTTTCTGTGACTCTCAGGGCACTCGGGTCGACTACGCTTCAGTCGCCCATCCACAGTCGAATGGACAAGCAGAACGAGCTAATGGACTGATTCTTAAGGGATTGAAGCCTCGACTGATGCGTGATCTCAAACACGCGGCTGGAGCTTGGGTCGATGAACTTCCCTCTGTACTCTGGGGACTGCGGACCACACCTAATCGGTCGACCGGAAGAACTCCATTCTTCTTGGTCTACGGAGCCGAAGCGGTCTTACCAAGTGATCTTCTACATAATGCTCCCCGAGTCGAAATCTAGAACGAAGCAGAAGCCGAACAAGCGCGGCAGGACGCAGTCGACCTTTTAGAGGAAGAAAGGGAGATGGCTCTGATCCGGTCGACCATCTACCAGCAAGATCTGTGCCGTTTCCACGCCCGAAATGTGAGAGGTCGAGCCTTCCAGGAAGGAGATTTGGTTCTCCGAGTGGATCAGCACAAACCACACAAGCTTGCTCCTTCTTGGGAAGGTCCCTTCATAGTCACCAAGGTCCTCCACAACGGGGCGTACCGTCTTTACAACGTCGAGCATAATTTCGACGAGCCCCGAGCTTGGAACGCGGAGCTACTCCGCCCATTCTACACTTAAGTTTTATCATTCGGATGAGTTGCAATAAAGTACTTTTGTAGTTCATGGACCTCAAAATAATAGTGTCATAGTTCCTCCATAATATCTGTCACTTTTTATTTTTGTCCAATGAAATTCCCCTCAGTGGGTGACTTAGCTGCGAATCCGTTTCGCCTAAGTTGTAAAAATCCTACCGAGTGAAGAGCAACCCTCTCACTCGGAGGCTTAGCTGCAGTCCAAGGACTCGCCTAAGTTATAAAAATCCTACCGAGTGAAGAGCAACCCTCTCACTCGGAGGCTTAGCTGCAGTCCAAGGACTCGCCTAAGTTATAAAAATCCTACCGAGTGAAGAGCAACCCTCTCACTCGGGGGCTTAGCTGCAGTCCAAGCACTCGCCTAAGTTGTAAAAATCCTACCGGGTGAAGAGCAACCCTCTCACTCGGAGGCTTAGCTGCAGTCCAAGGACTCGCCTAAGTTATAAAAATCCTACCGAGTGAAGAGCAACCCTCTCACTCGGGGGCTTAGCTGCAGTCCAAGCACTCGCCTAAGTTGTAAAAATCCTACCGAGTGAAGAGCAACCCTCTCACTCGGAGGCTTAGCTGCAGTCCAAGCACTCGCCTAAGTTATAAAAATCCTACCGAGTGGTAGCCTGACTTCCACTCGGAGGCTTAGCTGCGGCCCAGTGCTTGCTTTGAACCTGCAAAAGATATTCCGAGCCGAAGGCAATCGTATTCAAGCACCAAATCCAAGTTTGAATCGACATCTAAAGGAACCGAAAGTGCTCAGGCGTCAAGCCTGTTAAGGTTTGTCGGTTACAATTCCACTCGGCATACCGAGGCAAATTTAAAGCGTCGAGCCAGAAGAAGTTTTTTACCCCTCCTGTGGAGGGCTGGAAGGTGCGACAAATTCATCAAGGTCAATCCCGTCGGCGATCCGAGTGGCAGCTGCAAGGAAAGTTTCCATAAAAGACCTGAAGTCGTGCTTCTTGGTATTGGCCACCCGAAGGGCCGCCAGCTTCTCTTCTCGCGCATCTTTGCAGTGGACTCGGGCCAGACACAGAGCGACATCTGCACCACACCGAGCCGAGGACTTCTTCCACTCCTGCACTCGACCAGGGATCATGTTCAAGCGGGCCATCAGCGACTCAAGGTCATTCTGAAGTGTCTCCTCAGGCCAGAGCGTCGAGTCGATGCGAGATGTGGCGGCCTTCAGCCTTGCGAGATAGTCCATGACAGCTGCAACACGAGACTCCAGTCAGAAAACATCCATGGCAACTTCGTCGTTCACCGGAGAATTGACGGGGTCGAGGTTTGGCTCCAGTCGGCTGGTTTCTTCTTCAAAGTTTTGACAAAATTCTGCAAGGATGATCACTAAGTCAAGAGGATGGTCGAAATCACGATTGGAAACGTCTGCCAAGCATAGAGATTTACCTTCAAGCATAAGAAACAGCTTCTTGGCAAGTCCACTCAGGAAAGCCTCCAGATCAGTTTTCTTCCCAGTCAATTTGCTGACTTGGTCGGTCAGGGCGGCTTTATCAGTTTTCAGTCGACTGATTTCCTTGTTGGCAATCCCAAGAGCAGCTTTCAGATTGGCATTGTCTTGCTCAAGCTTGGTGACTGAAGCTAACTTCTCGTCAGCAAGCTTGGTCTTCTCAGCTAGCTCAAGGTCTTTCTTCTGTTGGGCCTCTCTTACCTTACCTGCAAGTTACAGCAAGATCAGATTTTGAAACAAGCAAGGGGAAAAGCAGTCGTCAGGGTCTCACCAAACATACCTTCGGTCTCCTCCTTTGCCTTTGTCAGTTTCTCCTGAACCAGCTTCAAGCTCAGCTCGACTTGAGTATGTTTTTGTTCCAGCTCTGAGTAGCGAGCCACAAGATCACAGGAGTTCTGCGAAGAACCAATCGACTAAATGTCAAATATAATTCACTTCCGAGTGAAAAAGGGATAAACACACGTTTCTAAGACTACAGTCAAATACAAGCATTCGACCGTAGTCTCGGGGACTACACCCAGTGGGTGCACTCAGCGTGCCCCCACTAATCCTGTTGAAGACAAAGTCGACCAGTCGACTTCAAAAAAAAAAGAGAGATGCATTCTCTAAGACTGCGATCAACTGCAAGCAGTCGACCACAGTCTCGGGGACTACACCCAGTGGGTGCACTCAGCGTGCCCCCACCGGTTTGTGAAATCCAGTCGACATAGTCGACTGAAAGAAAAATTGACGTCATAAAGCCTAAGGCCGACTGCCAGTAGTTGACCTTAGCCTTGGGGACTACACCCAGTGGGTGCACTCAGCGTGCCCCCACCGGTTTGTGAAATCCAGTCGACCAGTCGACTGACAGAAAGATTGACATCATAAAGCCTAAGGCCGACTGCCAGCAGTCGACCTTAGCCTTGGGGACTACACCCAGCGGGTGCACTCAGCGTGCCCCCGCTAACACGGAGTTTATTCGACACACCCAGTGGGTGACTACTATAAATTTCGGAAAAGAAAAGTTTTTGGTAGCATATCCAACAGAACAAACAGCGGTCGACTGACCTGGACATTGCTTTGGAGGGCAGAACTGGCGTCATAAGCTGCCTGGCTCGCGTCCCGGATGGTCTTCAGCTGCTCCATCATGAGTCCCGCCTGGCGTATTGCCTCCTTCACTGCGCCAGCTTGGTCCTCTAGGACATGGTGCGTCGTAAAGAGGGAGGGCTGCTGAGCACTCGTCAGTGGATTTGCGAAGGACACCGTGTGTCGAGTGGTGTTCTCTTCCTCCACAGTCAGAATCCCAGGCACCGTCACATCCTGAGGTACCTTACTGGCGGACGCTTTCCGACTCCTCCTGCGTGTCAGTGGTTCTTCATCCTCGCCGTCGTCAGGGAGATTGATAACAGTGTTGGGTGGAGCTGCGGAGAAGGATCAGGATCAGAGATCGCGAGTCAGTCGACTAAGAACGGTGTTAAGAATACAGTACCTGGTTTCGAAGTTGCTGCATCCTCCATCTCGTGGTCATCAGCCCGGGCTGAGGTTTCAGAAGTAGCAGCACTGCAACTCCAAAGGATCAGTCGACTAACTTCAGCGTCGACCAGAGATAAAGTTCACACAGAATAAGAAAATATGAGCAGCACAGTTACCCTGATATGGTGGGGATGGACACCTTCATCTTCGGCAAGAGTTTGATCGGCTTCGACGAGGCTGCCCTGGGCTGCTTCGGCGCCTTTTCAGTCGGCACCGGAGAGGTGGTCCGAGGGCGCTTGGTCGACTGAGTGGCGGTCACAACCCGCGTGGAGGAATCCTTCTGGCTCCGCGTGGGTTGTCCTTGTTTCCGGTGACGGCTGCCATCCATCTTTCCAGAGTGACATCGTCGACTGCTTCTGGATGGACTCTAGTCTCGTCTTCGGTCCCACAGTACAACCACATGCAGTGGCTCCGGAACTGGAGAGGCTGGATGCGACGCCTGAGGAAAACCTCCAGGAGGTCCATGCCCGTCACCCCCTCCCGAACCAACTGCACCACGCGCTCCATCAACATCTTCACATCAGTTTTCTCCTCCGGAATCAGCTTCAGAGGGGAAGGCTTGCTCACTCGGTCCATGGTGAACGGAGGGAGTCCACTCGACTGCCCTGGCGTCGACTGGACCTGGCAGTAGAACCAAGTCGACTGCCAGCCTCTGACGGACTCGGGAAAGGTCATGGGCGGGAAGGTGCTCTTATTCCTCACCTGAATCCCCAGGCCTCCGCACATTTGGACGACTCGGGTTCTCTCATCACCTGGGCTCGCCTTCTTCACGGTCTGAGATCGACACGTGAATATACGTTTGAACAAACCCCAGTGCGGTCGACAGCCCAAGAAACCCTCACACATGGACACGAACGCGGCAAGATAGGCAATGGAGTTTGGGGTAAAGTGGTGGAGCTGCGCTCCGAAGAAGTTCAAAAAGCCACGGAAGAAAACACTCGGCGGCAAAGAAAACCCGCGATCAACATGGGTGGCCAAAAGCACACACTCACCCTCTACTGGCTGGGGCTGCCATTCCTTCCCCGGAAGCCTCGCAGCTCCGTGGGGGATCAAGCCCTCGTTGGCCATGTCGAGGAGGTCATTCTCCGTGATGGTCGACTGGATCCAGTCTCCTTGGACCCAGCCCTTCGGCAGGCGGGATCTGGACGAGGACCCTCCGCGGCTGGTGGATCTCCCCTTCGCCTTCTCCGATGCCGACGCCTTCTTTGCACGCTCCAGCGCCGCTGTCTTCTCCTTGGCCATGGTCGCCGGCGAGATGCGCGAAGGGAAGTGGTGCGGGGGCGAGAGCGAGCACGCTGAGCAGGGAGGAAGGAAGCAGAGAGAGGGGGAGAATGCTAAGGCGCAACGCAGAAATCCTCGCCGGGCACATTTGTAAAGTCCCTTCCGAGTGGATGACAGGTGGGCCCGGTCGATCTAATCATATCTGGAACAGTTATGCAGACGGGATACGTGGCGAAAAAGGCGGCGCGGAGATCGAGGCGTCCATGCCCCGTCCCATCCGAACGCCGCGGTCCGCCCCGCTTCGCGCGCGCCCCCAAATTTCGCATCCCGCGGAATCCGCGAGCAACAAATCAGTCTGTCAGGCGCGGTATTTCCGGCGATCCGTCGCTCGGAGATCGTCGAAGCCTGAAAGATCACTCGACGCAAAAACAGAATGGATCAAGTCGACTGAAGGCAAGTTGTTTCCTGTCGACGAAGGGATTCTTTGGTCCAGAACAGCGCACAACCAGAGCGCAAAGGTTAATTGGAAACGACATCAACTCCTTCTTCACTCGAAGCCTCAATCCATTCGGGGGCTAATGATGGGGTTATGTACCTAGGGTAGGGTCATGGACCTGATCCAAGTAACTTACCCTAGGACATCCTGAGAAGAGGTCGCCTTCCAGTCGACCAACGAGGATTCACTCGACTGACCTGAAGGACTCGACCACGAAGACTCACTCGACCACCAGGAGGTCAAGAGGCACTCTGCACTACAACGGCCTGTAATCAAGTAGACTTTATGATAGTAAAGGCCTTTATGTGGGGCGTTACCAGTAACGCCCCAGACTTAACTCACCTTAAACCCTCTCCTACGTGGGCTGGCTGGGGTCCTGGCGCACTCTATATAAGCCACCTCCCTCCACAGGCAGAGGGGTTCGGCACCTTGTAGCTCATATACACATAATCCACTCGACCGCCTCCGGGCTCCGAGACGTAGGGCTGTTACTTCTTCCGAGAAGGGCCTGAACTCGTACATCCTTTGTGCTTACAACCTCTCCATAGCTAGGACCTTGCCTCTCCATACCTACCCTCCACTCTACTGTCAGGCTTAGAACCACGACATTGTGGCCGTCTGCCTCCCTGCCAGGAGGCATGGGAGAGCTTGTAGAGATACTCAAGGGAGCGCGGCGGCGCTTCCGATTATGGAAGATATCTGCCTGCCGACAAGGTGCAAGGGAAGCCTGGGCCATGGTGAAGACTCGATATACCAAGGCTGACCCAAACCATATGGCCAAGGTCGGACTTGTAGGGCCTGACGGGAAAGAGATCACCGTCAGCTTGGTGTATGACCAAGTGAAATTAGCCGCAAAGTATTCCCAACAGGATTGTAGGCTAGACAGCCTGTTGGATGGTATAGAAGAAGAATTTAGTCAGTCTAAGTGACTGTGTACTTCGAGTGACATATATTGTCCCTAGCCAGATTGTAAATCATTTGTCATGGCGGACCTTTTCGCTTCAACCTCCGGACTCGCCAGTCCGGAGTGTATCCGAATACCCGCTCAGTTATGTAAAAACTGAGGTACGCTTGGAAACCAGGCGTAGGGGTCATAAGTGCTTGAACAGACAAGTACCCAACTAGTTATGTTATATTACATGGATAGTAAGAAACATCTTCCAGGGAGAATAGTTCCGTTAAGGGTTCCTTTCCCTGGGTACGCATGCATTAATGTGCATGTCCGAACTGCGACAAGAGACGCAGGATATAAACATCTGGGGTATGTATTCTAATAAGTAAAAATGTCATCCTTTGTTTGCCGACCGAATATTCCCTTAAGAACGCTAGCTTTCGGCTTCACCCAGTCTGAGGTACACGTCCGGCTGACCCGGCAGTAACAATCGCAGAGGTGCTCCCCTTATGCCCTAGCCGAATTAAGGGAACGTAGGGCATAAACATAAGAGCCAGGCAACCTAGCTTGGCCAAAACTTAAGTCATATCGATGCATATAATGGCAAAGAAAAGGTGCATGTGTAAAAATAACACATGTGCGGCAGGCATAGAGCCCAGATCATAATTATATTAAGCTTCTGTATAAGAAGCCCCCAGGTATAATGAGCGCGCTTAGCGCGTACAAATTGTGCAGTCAAGACACATTTTAACCTTTGAAGGCTGCGAAGAAAAGGAAGAAAGACAGAAAAATATAGATAACGAATATATAAAAAATTGACGGAGGTAAGGAGACGAACACAGAGTCCGGCGCTAGGCGTAGAACCTTCGGAGTCTAGCCGCGTTCCATAGGTTTGGCTCGAGTCGATTGTCCGATGCATCCCGCAGACGGTACGCTCCACCGGTCAGAACCTTGTCAATAACAAAGGGACCTTTCCATTTGGGTTTGAGCTTGTCCTTTTTCTTCTCTAGTAGGCGTAGAACGAGTTCGCCAACATTATAAGTTTTGGCTCGTACTTCTCTGCTTTGATATCGTCCAGCATGTTGTTGATAGAATGCGGATCGGGCTTTTGCCACATCACGCTCCTCCTCCAGGGCGTCCAAACTATCCTGCCGATCTAGCTCGGCTTCTTTCTCTTCGTACATGTGCACGCGAGGTGAGTCATGAATGGTGTCGCAGGGCAGTACCGCCTCTGCGCCGTACACCATAAAGAAAGGTGTGTATCCGGTACTGCGATTTGGCATGGTCCGCAGCCCCCATAGTATGGAGTCGAGCTCCTCGACCCAGTGCGTATCTGATTCCTTCAAGGACCGCACTAGTCTGGGTTTAATGCCGCTCATTATAAGACCATTTGCTTGTTTGACTTGACCATTAGTTTGAGAATGATAGGGAGATGCGTAATCGAGCTTAATGCCCATTTTGCTGCACCAAGTTTTTACCTCGTCGTCTGTAAAGTTCGAGCCATTATCGGTGATGATACTATGGGGGACACCATAGCGGTGTACAACCCTGGATATGAAATCTATCACTGGTCCAGATTCGGTCGTTTTAACTGGTTTGGCCTCTATCCATTTGGTGAATTTATCCACCATGACCAATAGGTACTTTTTCTTATGGCTTCCTCCTTTAAGGGGTCCGACCATATCAAGCCCCCATACCGCAAAGGGCCAAGTAATGGGGATCGTTTGGAGAGCGGTAGGTGGCATATGGCTTTGGTTTGCAAAGAGCTGGCAACCGACGCAATGTTGAACGAGGTCCTGTGCATCTGCTCGAGCTATCGGCCAGTAGAAACCTGTACGGAAGGCCTTACTTACAAGGGCCTGAGCTGCGGCGTGATGGCCGCAGAGTCCAGCATGAATTTCTGCCAAAATTTGTCGTCCTTCCTCCTCGGAGATGCACCTTTGCAGTACTCCGGTAGCACTTTTCTTATAAAGCTCTCCCTCGTAGACCTTGTAGGCTTTAGACCGCCGCACAATGCAATGTGCCTCGTTTTGGTCCTCAGGGAGTTCTTGCCTATTTAGGTAAGCCAAGAAGGGTTCTGTCCACGGGGCGATGACAGTCATAATCACGTGGGACGAATGTGTTATCTCGGTGGCGGAGCCTCCGATTACGTCAGATTGTTCGAGGGCTGGTGTTGTGGCCGGATCCGGACTGTTGTTGCCGGTCTCCCCTTCCCACACCACGGATGGCTCGAACAACCTTTCTAGGAAAATATTAGGTGGGACAGGGTCGCGCTTAGCGCCGATTCGGGCGAGGATATCTGTCGCTTGATTGTTTTCTTGGACCACATGGTGGAATTCGAGCCCCTCGAATCGAGCTGACATTTTGAGGACGGCATTGCGATAAGCCGCCATTTTTGGGTCCTTGGCATCAAAATCTCCATTTATCTGGGATATTGCGAGGTTCAAATCCCCACGCACCTCTAGGCATTGAATGCCCATGGAGACTGCCATCCGGAGACCATGCACAGGGCCTCATATTTGGCTGCATTGTTGGAGTCTGTGTATAATATTTGGAATACGTATTGGAATGTATCTCCGGTTGGGGATGTTAGGACGACGCCTGCCCCCAGACCCGTCAGCATTTTAGAGCCGTCGAAGTGCATGATCCAATTGGAGTACGCGTCATATTCTTTAGGGAGTTCGGCTTCTGTCCATTCGGCGACGAAATCGGCCATTACTTGTGACTTAATGGCTCGCAGTGGTTTGTATGATATGTCGAACAGGAGGAGCTCAATAGCCCATTTAGCAATCCGGCCCGTGGCATCGCGGTTGTTTATAATGTCGTTGAGTGGAACCTCGGAGGCCACCGTAATTGAACACTCTTGAAAGTAGTGTCGTAGTTTTTGGGATGCCATGAAGATCGCGTATGCTATCTTTTGATAATGTGGGTACCGGGATTTGCATGGAGTGAGGACAGTGGATACGTAGTATACCGACTTTTGAAGTGGGAACTTATGTCCGCTCGTTTCTCGTTCGACGACGAGCACTGCGCTTACAACCTGGTGTGTTGCCGCTATATATAACAGCATTGGTTCGCCGATATTTGGCACGGCCAAGATTGGGTTGCTGGCCAAGGCAGATTTTATTTCTTCCAATCCGGTCGTAGTCGCGTCCGTCCACTCAAAGTGTTCGGTGTGCCGAAGAAGGCGATAAAGAGGTAATGCCTTTTCTCCCAATCGGGAGATAAAGCGGCTTAAGGCAGCCACGCATCCAGTTAATTTCTGGATTTGCTTGAGGTTTGTTGGGATAGCCAACTGTGCAGAGCTTGGATTTTAGCCGGATTCGCTTCAATTCCTCTATTGGAAATGATGAAGCCCAAGAGCTTTTCGGCGGGTACGCCGAAAACACATTTTTCTGGATTGAGCTTAATGGAATATGCTCGGATATTGTCGAACGTGAGCCTCAAGCCATCTATCAAAGATTCGACGTGTCTGGTTTTAATTACTACATTGTCTACGTATGCCTCCACTGTTTTGCCGATTTGTGCTTCTAGGCATGTCTGAATCATGCGTTGATAGGTCGCACCGGCGTTTTTGAGCCGAAAGGCATGGTGTTGAAACAGAAGGGGCCGTATGGAGTAATGAATGCCGTTGCAGCTTGATCGGGCTCCACCATCTTGATTTGATGGTATTCGGAGTATGCATCGAGGAAACACAATGAGTCATGTCCCGCAGTAGCATCGATAATTTGATCGATGCGGGGGAGGGGGAAGGGATCCTTGGGGCAACCTTGTTAAGGTCCTTAATATCGACACATAGGCGCCATGATTTGTCCTTCTTTGGTACCATCACCAGGTTTGCTAGCCAGTCCAGATGTTTTATTTCTCTAATGAATCTGGCCTCGAGTAACTTGGCTAGTTCTTCTCCCATGGCTTGTCGCTTGGGTTCGAAGAAACGCCTAAGAGTTTGCTTGATCGGCTTGTACCCCTTTAGAATGTTTAGGCTATGCTCGGCTAGCCTGCGTAGGATGCCTGGCATACCTGAAGGATGCCAGGCAAAGATGTCCCAATTCTCGCGTAAGAACTCCCGCAGTGCGGCGTCTGTTGTGGGGTTCAGCTGTGCCCCGATGGATTCTGTTTTTGAAGGGTCCATTGGGTGGACCTGGAATTTGACTATTTCGTCCGCTGGTTTAAAAGAGGTGTACTTGGATCTTTTGTCGAGTATCACGTCGTCCCTGTCCACTGTAGAGCGCAACGCAGTTAGTTCTTCGGCCGCGAGGGCTTCGGATAACGCTTCGAGAGCTAGTGCGGCGGTTTTGTTTTCGGCACGGAGTGCTATGTCCGGATCACTATCTAGAGTGATGATTCCATTGGGCCCAGGCATCTTGAGCTTCATGTACCCGTGATGGGGTATAGCTTGGAAGATCGTGAATGCCTCTCGCCTTAAAAGGGCGTGGTATCCGCTACTAAACGGGGCCACTTGGAATGTGATTTCTTCGGACCTGTAATTCTCCGGCGTGCCGAATACCACATCTAGTGTGATTTTTCCCGCACATTGTGCCTCCCGACTAGGGATGATTCCTCTGAAGGTCGTGCTGCTTTGCTCAATGCGGCTCTTGTCTATTTCCATTTTTCGAAGAGTCTCCTCATAGATGAGGTTTAATCCGCTGCCGCCGTCCGTGAGTACTTTAGTAAGCCGGAAGCCGTCCACAATTGGACTAAGGACCAAAGCGGCTGGAGCTCGGGCTGTGCAGAATTGAGGTTCATCACTGGCATTGAAGGTTATGGCCGTGTCATTCCATGGATTTATTGTTGCAACGTGGCAAACTTCGGCGAGGTTGTGAAGTGCCCGCTTGCGCCTATTGTTTGAGGCAAAAGTCTCGAAGACTGTCAGTATTGTATTGTTATTTTCCGCGGGAGGGTGCTCGGTGGTATTATTGACGAGGAGGTCCTCGCCGCTCCTGGCCATCTGCCGGAGTATCCAACATGCTCTAAGGCTGTGTGTTGGCATGGTATCCGATGTACTTTGAATTTTGCATGGCCCATTGAGCCATCCCTCCAATACGGTTCTGCGCTCTGTAGTGGGTTTTGGCTTCTTTGTAATTGGATTAGGTGACTTACGAGAGTACACCCTTTTAGTTCAGACAGAGGGTCTAGGAGCCAGAGGATCCCAGAATTGTGTTTGGGATTTCCAAGTGCTTTCCATCACACAGTACTTCCGTACTATGGACGCCAAGTCAGCGAAGTGTGTTATATCATGGTGACTTATGGCGTTGAGGATTCCCTTGTCCGTGCAATTTTTGCAAAAGAATGAAATTGCGTCTTCCTCGTGACAGTCCTTCACCTTGCTTATTGCAAGGAGGAATCTGGCCCAATAGTGATGTACTGTCTCTTGGGGCTCTTGTCTAATATGGGAAAGATCACTTATGTGAGGGTGGGTGGGTAGATTTAAGTCCAAACCCTGGCCCGGTCTGAGACCCAAAGGAGTTTCCGAGCTTGGTAGTTCGGGCTCTGGGACATGGCCCAATGGTACTAACCCGCTGTTCGATTCCATGTTCGAAGCTTGGGCCATGTCCTCCCGTAGACGGGTATCCGGCTCGGAGAGCTCGGGAATCCGGACATAGTTTGTCCTCAAAATAGAGGAAGAATTGCTGCATCTCTCCTCCACCACCGCTATCTGATGGGTAACCGACGGAGAGTTAATCTCCCTTTGGCCGGGTTTAAGCCCGATCTGATCATAGTCCGTAGCGACTCCCAATGCGGCAATGCGATCCAAGAGCTCATTCAAAGAAGAGAGCTCCATTGGATCCATCTGCTCGGTAAATCCCGAGCCGACGTAGAGGTTGTTTTTGATGACCCGAGAAGTCATCATCGGCGCGACGGCCGATGGGCGGTCACGACAAAGCCGCCTAATCGGAGAGTTTGGCCTACAGCCAGGGCTCCCCCAGAGGTAACGTTGTCCCTGACAACAAGGCGAGCCATCAGGCCTTACCGTGACGGCACAGTGGAACTCTTAATGAAAGCACCAATGTCGGTGTCAAAACCGGCGGATCTCGGGTAGGGGGTCCCAAACTGTGCGTCTCGGCCGGATGGTAATAGGAGGCGAGGGACACGAAGTTTTACCCAGGTTCCGGCCCTCTCGATGAAGGTAAAACCCTACATCATGCTTGATTAATATTGATGATATGGGTAGTACAAGAGTAGATCTACCACGAGATCAGAGAGGCTAAACCCTAGAAGCTAGCCTATGGTATGATTGTTGTTGTCCTACGGACTAAAACCCTCCGGTTTATATAGACACCGAAGGGGCTAGGGTTACACCGAGTCGGTTACAAGGGAGGAGATCTACATATCTGAATCGCCAAGCTTGCCTTCCATGCAAAGGAGAGTCCCAACCGGACACGGGACGAAATCCTGTATCTTCATAGTCCAGAAGTCCGGCTGAAGGTATAGTCCGGCCATCCGGACACCCCCTAATCCAGGACTCCCTCAGTAGCCCCTGAACCAGGCTTCAATGACGACAAGTCCGGCACGCAGATTGTCTTCGGCATTGCAAGGCGGGTTCCTCCTCCAAATATTTCATAGAAGATTTTGAACACAAAGATAGTGTCTGGCTCTGCAAAATAAGTTTCCACATATTGTCATAGAGAGAATAATATTTACACAAATCTAATCTGCTGACATATTCCGTAATGTGACACACCACGGCCAAGCCTTTATCCGAGTCGTTTCATTATCCCACCTCAGCGCGTCATGCGAGGCGGTTTCCTTGGCACGTCTTGTTAAAGCAAAGATCATGTCCCCTTATTCCGGGATTCTCATCAATGCGGGCGTGGGTAACCCAGCCGCTTCTAGGACTCCTAGATCATAGGCAAGTCCAAACGGACACGGAGAGGACGCTTGATATTCACCTTCTTTATAAAGGGGACAAGGCTTTTATTTTTCCCTCCCGTGCTCAATCGAATCGTTCCCCCACCTCAAGCTCAAACGCCCGAAGTTCAGGTCAGGTGCTCCGAACCTTCAGTCATGTCCGGATCTAGCCTTCAAGGCCAATGGGTGCCTTCCTCCGTCATGGAAGAAGACATCAAAAAATTGAGGGAGGCCAGATATTTGACCGCCGAGATTTTGCATCGGCTGCCTCCCCGAGGGCAGGCCGTTCCCACCCCCGAACCCAACGAGAACGTCGTGTTCGTCTCCCACTTCCTCCGAGGTCTAGGCCTTGCTCTGGATCCTTTCGTCAGGGGTCTGATGTTTTATTACGGGCTAGACTTCCATGATCTAGCTCCGAACTCTTTTCTTCATATCACGACATTTATTGTCGTGTGCGAGGCCTTCCTCCGGGTTACCCCTCACTTTGGCCTATGGCTCAAGACCTTTGAAGTGAAGCCGAAGACGATCGAGGGGCAACATGCAGCGTGTGGAGGTGCCTCAATATGCAAGATGGCAGGAGCTCCGTGGCCCAAAGGTTCCATCCCAGAGGTGTCTGAATTGTGGCAACAGGAGTGGTTCTACATCACGGCTCCTAGAAGTGCCAAGTGGGCGGCCGCCCCTGTTTTCCGCTCGGGCCCTCCACCACAACTGATGTCATGGATCAGCAGAGGTCTGAGCTGGGGTCCAGCCAAGGACGTGCCTATACTGCAAAGCCACATTCGCGATCTCATCAATGGAGATTTTAGTTTGGTTGCGGTAATACAAGTTATGCTGGTTCGTCAAGTCCAGCCTTGCAAACGCCGGCCTGTTCGCCTATGGGAGTTCAATCCCGAGGGACCGCGTGTCATTCAAAATTTTCTCGGCCTGACGCACGAGGAGATGTACAAGTCATTCTTCGGACCTCAGGTGGAGTGTCCGGAAATCACCGAGGACGTGGGCCTGAATAGTAACCGCGCCGCCGAACAGGTAAGGCATCTTCCGGCCGAACATACTATCTCTCCTTTGTTACGGAGTTATTTCTGAGAGTTTGCTTTTTGACCAGGACTGGCTAATAAAGGCGAAGTTGATTCGGTGTTCGGCCCCCCTTCCTGAGGATTTGGAAAATCCGGTATTGGAAAAGATGCTCCAGACCGCACCTTGCCCGAAGCCCTTGAAGGAAGATACTGTGGAGGATAATGCGGGCGGACGCGAGCCCCCAACGCTGCCCATTCTAGACGAGGGAGCAAGCGTCTCCATGAAAGAAGACAAGCAGAAGAGAAAAAGGACTGCGCCCGGGGATTCGAAAGCCGAAGCTTCCAAACGGGAGAAGAAGTCTCCCACAGAGGGTCCTACCTTAGGGGGCGCCGTTGCCGCACAAAGTCCGCGGGGGGATCAATTCTCCCGCGAGTCGTAAGTGACCCGAAATACTTTAATAGTACAGATATATCATTTTTTTTTCTGAGAAGATAACCACCGCATATATTTTTACATTTCGGGCCTTAGCTCCTCTCGTCGACAGCGTCGTCCTCTCAGGCGCAGGCGCAGCCGGACTTCGATTACCTGTTCAAGCTCCTCCTCATCGGCGACTCCGGCGTCGGCAAGAGCAGTCTCCTCCTCCGATTTACATCCGACTCATTCGAGGACCTATCCCCAACCATCGGTACGCACATCCCTAATTTCTTTCTTTCTTTCCCTCATCTAATCAAATCGAATCCAATCCAATCCAATCCAATCAAACCCATGGAATCCCTAATTGGATCCCTGATGAGATGAGATGAGATGAGATGCAATTGCAATTGCAGGCGTGGACTTCAAGGTGAAGATGGTTAACATTGCCGGCAAGAAGCTCAAGCTCGCCGTCTGGGACACCGGTACCCTACTCCCATCTCCACTAGTTTCTTACATTGAACCGTCTCCGATTGCTTAGGCCCACTCCACTCCGCTCGCATGTCATGTCATGTGAAACTACACTACATATACTCTGTTTCTCCAATCTCTTCACTACTCTCTGCTTGCTTTTTTAATTCTAGTATACTGTAAAATTGTCCTGTCCTGTCCTGTCCTCCCCTGCCCTCACTCCTCAGTAAAATTATTTCATTGCATTGCATTGGGGTGGAGGGTCATCTAGGATATTATCCTCTAAACAAAGTAGAGCAAGGAAGAATAGTCCCTGGTTCCAAGCTTTTAGTGTTATGTCACATCTAACACATGACAATTTTGACCGCCTGATGCTTTTGTAGAATTTCCCCTTTCTTTTGTTTCCGAGTAGATTATGTGTGCAATGCGATTCAGTTTTTTTCTCGTTTTCTTAAATGCCCCAGTTCACCCTTTTGAGTTCTCATGATTTAGCTGCTGATGCCGTGTGCCTCTTGTGCAGCTGGACAGGAACGGTTTAGGACCTTGACCAGCTCTTACTACAGAGGGGCACAAGGGATCATCATGGGTAATATGTTTACCGTCTCATACTCCTTCCTTTCTTCTCCCCGTCCTATGTATGTATATTCATGCAACTTGATGGCACATTAAATAGCCTAGTTTTGCAACCAAACTACTCTGTCAATTGCCTTATACAGTATTATCAAAACTACACATCAGCTTAAGATTCAGTTATAGATGATTAAGACTTTCGTGACAGAAAATTACTGCATCTATAGAGCATCCTTTCAGGCTTGTTGCAACTTTTGAGATCCTCATACAAGGAGGGTACAACAGTTTTTCACTACATGGGGTCGCAAAGCCTCTTTTTTTTGTTGCTGTTTCTTTTATTTGTGTGTTCCTTGCTGGGTTCTAACGAGCTGTCTAATTTGGAGAAATGCCACTTAATAAACGTCTCGTCTGTTTTCCAGTGTACGATGTTACTCGCCGAGAAACATTCACCAATCTCTCTGACATATGGGCCAAGGAAATTGACCTGTATTCGACCAACCAGGACTGTATAAAGATGCTTGTCGGAAACAAAGTGGACAAGGTACCGCTTCTGTCCACACCTCTACATTCTTATGTCACTTATCTGTATTTGTGTCGAGGCATGCTGCATAGTAGGTTTCTCGGGTGGATGTTTTTTTTCCTGTCTGTGTTTAGAGTTGACTTGAGAGCAGAGCTGAATGTGGATAATGCTTGGTTTGGCAGGAAAGTGAGAGGGCTGTCACCAAGAAGGAAGGCATTGACTTTGCCAGGGAGTATGGGTGTTTATTTCTGGAATGCAGTGCGAAAACCAAAGTGAACGTGGAGCAGTGCTTTGAGGAGCTTGTGCTCAAGGTATGTATACATGATGTTGTGACTTCCAGCTCTCGATTCCTTCTGTATCTGGCATGGTTGTACTACTGTGAAACTGCACTTCAAACGGCTATTCATGCATCAAGGCGTGTCCGTGCACACTAGTGGAATGCTGCTTGTTCTGTTTATGTGTCTAGAAAAGGACCAGTATAAATTAGCTCTTGTTGGTCGGTCTTGTTACTTACACGTGGAACACTCTCACAGATAGAATAGAAACATTTACTAGTGCAGATGATTCAGTATAAATTTTCTGTATTGAATGGAGTTTTTCTTTCCCATGTGTTGAAACTGACATGAATGTTGCCCGCACGATGGTGCAGATATTGGACACGCCGAGCCTGTTGGCGGATGCATCCTCTGGGGCGAAGAAGAACATCTTCAAGCAGAAGGCGCCAGAGGCTGATGCTGCGGCGAGCGGCTGCTGTTGATTTCATTCACGCATGCTAATCCCGGACATCTATCTATGATCTATCTTAGTGGAGGATGGATGACAACGTTTGTTGGAGAAAGTGATGATATCTAGGCAGCTTGTTTGTTTCTGCCGGTTTTATTTCGCTTTTGTGTTGCTGTATATGAATCAGTCAGTCGGTCGGTCGGTCAATGCTCCTCATGTTGAAGTTGAATCTGAAAACAAAACACAGTACCTTGGCAGCTTTCAGCTCTCTCTATAATGTACGTACGTATTATTAAGAAAAGCTCTATAAATTTAGTCACGAGGAAACAATTGATTTGTGCTGAAATTTAGTTTATAAAATCATCCAGGTGAGCTCGTGCATACAAACAGACGTGGTCGAGTTCCTATACTAGGCTAATCAGTTTTCTGTTACATCAAGTTTGTATGCATCAACTCTATCAATCTGAACTCGTGCTTGCAGAGAGACATCAAGTCCATCAGTTCGGAATTATTTGTCCTTGGACATTATTTTTTTGTTCCTTGAGAACATGTTTGGACAGTTGCATGTTAGGACAAGTACATGTCTCCCTCCAAACACGTTCAGAGAAGATGAATTTTTTTGCATGCTCAGACAAGTTCTCCCTCCGTAAAGGAATATAAGAGCGTTTAGATCAGATCACTAAAGTAGTAATCTAAACAACACTCTTATATTTCTTCACCGGACGACGGAGGGAGTACATGTCTTGATTTTTGCATCTTCAGACAAGTTCCTTTCAAAATGGCTCAGAGAATATTCCTGCATTTTGCATGTCTCAGTTCAATTTTGCTCAATTCCAGCACTGTGCATGAACCAACAGTTGCTCTCAGTTCAATTTTGCTCAATTCAACCAACTGCCATTAGTTTAGGGTTCAAATGAAAATGACAAACAGTACGCTCGCTCAGATTATTGCCAAGACCACAGAAGGTGCACTGCATCTGCATGAGAGGAAGGGTGGCACGAGCTGCTTCAGGAAGCCAAGGTCGTTCGTTCCTGTGTCTTGTCCATCTGCGCTGGCGCAGGAAGCCGTTCCACAACTCTGACAAAGTACAATAACAACCCAACTGATGGACAACAAGGAGTTCTTGACCGCATACATACTATATTACTGGAGCTTGCAAATGCGTTTAATGATCCGCAGTTTCTACCTCCCCATGGGGATGTACCTGAATGAGTAGAAGGTGGTTTCTCATTGTCAGAAGAGTCAGCCACAAGACCTACAGAACCTGTCGGTGAAGAATCCCAAGCAGTCAAGCAGGCCTCGCAGCTGCGCAATCTCATTCATAGGCAGAGACACAGCGGTAGAGATCGTGGTAGAGACATATCTGCTGATGAAGAGCGGACACCACCACCCGTGGAAGCCAAGTGTAGTGTCGACGAAGAGCAGCGAGTCGACGTAGAGCGGCATGTTAAAGCCACCGGCGGCGGAGTCGGCGTAGATCAACGATCACCATGTACGGAAGCCGCCAGAGGAGTCCTCCTTGATGTAGGGCGGTCACCATCACGTGCGGAAGCCATCAAATAAGTCGTTGTAGAGCGGCCACATCCGTGGGCGGAAGCCGCGAGAGGAGTCGACGTAAAGCGGCCACTACCACATGCAAAAGCCGTAAGAGGAGTCGACGTAGAGCGAGCACTACCACCATGAATAGATGCCGCGAGAGGAGTCGACGAATAGCGACCAACACAGCCTGCTGAAGACGCCGTATGTAGGCGACATCACAGACGGACGAGGACCAAACACCGAGCGACGACGTATGTGCGAGATGGTGCCAATGTAGGGAACACCGTGGAAAATCAGGGACGTTTTATCTCTCTGTGCATCAACAATAACATTTCTTCTAAACATATAGCAAAATAAAGCCAGCTGATTGCAGAAATAGCAACGAAAGACTTGTAGAACTATCAAGTCACATAGCTTTGCAATCACTAGTAATAGAACTAATAAATATAGTAGTAGAAATGTGTCTAGGCTTACTAGCTGCTCAACCCTGACAGGAATGGTACAACACCCTGGACTGGAATGCAAATAGAATAAGTAAGACATGAGCTATAAGAAGAAGATCCAATTAAGAGGGGTATGATGAAGTTGAGTTGCCAATTAAGAAGAAGATCCACAGCGTTGCTATCAACCATCTCATAAATACATACATGATTTTATTTTACTTACGCTACAGCCATCATCTGTTTCATAATACTACTACATAGCATAGCATAACATAGGAGCTGCTGCTCTCCACTTTCGCCACAGATCCGGAGCTTCTGCCCAACGGCCTTATTTTCGCAGATCTGGCGTCTCCTTGCTGTGGGTGACCCCGGGCTCGCGCCGAGCCAGGAGAGTGGGGTGAGGAAGGCAAAGTTATTTGTCTCGATTCTAGATATCTTTTGGGCGCTATGAGGGCCATCGCCTGGAACTGCCGAGGTATGGGCAGAAGCCTTGGCAGTGAGAGGATGCTCTATCTTGCCAACTTGATGCGGTCTACGAAGACACAGGTAACATTTGTTTCAGAAATCAAGTCTTCCAAAGTCCGTTCTGTCAATCTTGTTAATAGGTTTGATGTTGCCAACGGCTTTGTTGTTCCTTCTAGAGGTGCCTCAGGTGGCCTTTGGCTTATGTGGACCGATGAGCTCAAAGTTTCTGTGCATGCTGTTGCTTTTCACTATATTTTAGCAAATGTAGTTCATGCAGCTTCAGGGGTCAACTTTTGTCTTATTTGTATATATGGCGACCCGTATCACAGGCAGACTAATGCCATCTGGGACCAAGTTGCTGATTTTGTCTATGATAACCTAGGAAAGCCCATGGTTTGTATGGGGGACCTTAATGATATCATTTATGATGTGAATGCGTGTGATGGTAATATCAACTTCTATCGTATGAATGCTTTCAGGTCTCTTGTTAAAAATTGTGGGCTGTTTGATATTGGTTATAGTGGTCCTTCTTATACTTGGCGTGGTAGGCAACATACTTCTAAGCCCATTCATAGACGTCTTGATCGATACTTGGTCAATTCTGATTGGTGCGCTTTTTATCCTAATACTAAAGTGCTGAATCTTCCTATTATTCTTGGTGACCATGCTCCCATTTTAATTTCCTCGGAAGGTAAACTTGTTAGGCCTAGACAATTTTTTAAATTTGAAAACCGGTGGCTTATGGAAAAAGATTTTCACTCTTTTGCTAAAAATAATTGGATTTCTAGTTCCCTGACCTCTTTTGCTGCAAAGTCATCTTCTTTGGCAGGATCTTTAAAAGTCTGGTGCAAGAAGAAAAAACCTCTCTAACAAGAACTTGCTGAGCTAGAATCCAGAATCAAGGATTTGCAACAGCTGCCTCTCCACCAACAGGACCATGTTTTGGAAAGTACTCTTACTAATAGGTATGAACTTACGCTTTCCAAACTCAATCAGTTTTACAGGCAAAGAAGTAAAAGGTCTTGGGCTGTAAAAGGTGATCGCAACACAAAATTCTTTCATCAAACTGTGCTCAAACGTAGAAAAAGAAATACTATTTGTTCTATCAAAGATGAGCATGACAATATTCATTTCAAACCGGAGGCCATGATGCAAACGTTTGTTAATTATTTCAGACACATATTTTCCTCTCCTAACACTTATGCTGGCAGGCCTTTTTCTTCCCCTATTTGGACTAATGACAACAATGATCCTACTTATTCTATTCCGGACAAGACTGAACTTTTGCGGATTCTTAAAGACATGAAGCTTAATGCTTCTCCTGGTCCTGATGGGTTCAATGTAGAATTTTATTTAGCTACTTGGGATTGGATTGGGGATGAGGTAACTCAGCTTGTCACTCACTTCTATAATACTGCTACACTTCCCCCTCACATCAATGATACCAATATTGCTCTTATCCCTAAGAAGTTGGTTCCTCTTGTGCCCATGGACTACCGTCCTATTAGTCTTTATAATGTGCTTTATAAAATCATTGCTAAGTCTCTTGCGAATAGACTTAAGCATCATCTTCCTGATTACATTGACCAAGCTCAACAAGCATTTATTGAGGGTAGACGTATTAGTGACAACATTATCATTGCTCAGGAAATTGCTCACTCGTTTTCTCTTAAATCCTGGAAATATGATGCCTTTATGCTTAAGATTGACCTTGCCAAAGCTTTTGATCGTTTAGAATGGAATTTCATTGTTTCTGCTCTGGCTCGTAAAGGGCTGCATGGTCATTTTGTTAATTTGGTTCATGCATGCATCTCATCTCCCTCATTCTCTGTTCTCATTAATGGCCAGCCCTCTCCTAAATTTAAGAGCTTCAGAGGAATACGACAAGGCTGTCCCATGTCTCCTTACTTGTTTGTTCTTGCAATTAATGAACTTTCCATCTTGCTTAATGAAGCTTTGCAGGCTAACCAATTGCAGGGAATTTCTCTTGGACCAAACTGCCCCTCTGTCCATTCTCTTCTATTTGCAGATGATCTTCTGGTGTGTGGGCACGCTACTTATCAGGAGGCTCAGACGATGGCCAGTCTTATTCAACACTTTTGTGCTCTTTCTGGTCAAACTCCTAACTGGAATAAATCTGCCATTCTCTTTAGCAATCATGTTTCTCAGAATATTATTAATGATATTAAGCAAGTCTTTCCTGTTGCTAATCTTGATGCTAATTTCACTCATCTTGGTCATCCTCTAATTTTGCCTGCTAAGAATAGGGGTGCTGCTTATAACTTTGTTTTGGATAATTTTTTAAATAAGCTCCCCTCTTATAAAGCTAACATGCTATCTCATGCTGCCCGTCTTGAACTTATTCGCTCTGTCTTTTCTGCTATCCCGGTTTACTATATGGCAAACATTCTGTTTTCAAAAAAAATTATTGCCAAGCTCACTTCTATCATTAGGAATTTTTGGTGGACAGGGATTAGAGAAACAGATTCTAAGAGGAGTCTTTGTCTCAGAGCATGGAAGGATCAATGAGAGTCTTATTCTTGCTGCGGCTTGGAGGTTAGCTAAAAACCCCTCCTCCCAATTATATTGTGTTCTTCAAGCCAAATATTTTTCTACCACTTCTATTTGGAAAGCTACTAATAATCCACCTAAATCTGCCTTTTGGTCTTCCATTTTAAAAATGCTTCCTAAACTTAAAGAGCATGCCTTCTATCAACTCACCCAAGGTAATGTTTCTATTTAGAGCAAGCCTTGGTGCAATCTTTGGAACTCTATTCATGATTTTCTCATTCCTCAACCATCAGGCTTTATTTATCCCTCCTTGGTTAGGGATCTTTGGCAGACTGGGCAAAGGCAATGGAACCGTCAGCTCATTTTCTCTCTTTTTCAGCAACCTTTGGCTACTCAGATTATCAACATTGATATTCTCGATGATGATAATGTTGATATTCTTTGTTGGCCTTTGGCTCCCAATGGTATTTGCTCTTCCAAAGCTGCTTATAAACTTTGCTTACAAGACATTCATACTAATCCTAGAACTGCTTCTCTGGATGTTCCTTTGGATTTGAAAGCTTTTCTTAAAACTATTTGGAAGCAGAAAGATTTATTGCCCAAGGTTAAAACTTTTGCTTGGAGGATGCTTAGCAAAGCTTTGCCCACAGGAATGAGAGCAGGCCGTTTTTCTATTCACATTTCGCAGAATTGTTGTAGATGTGCTCAGCAAGAAGATGAGTTTCACCTTTTCTTTCTTTGTGACTTTGCTAGAGCGGCCTGGTTCTCTGCTCCTTGGTTTCTTAGATCTGACATCCTTATGCAAGGTCACTCTTCAATGCATTCCCTTCTGATTCACTTTGCTTCTATGGGCCATCCTTATGCATCTTTGCAAAATATTTTCAATTTTATGTGTTGCATTTGGAAGGCTAGAAATGATTTCCTCTTTGAGAGGAAATTTTCTTTTCCCTACCAAATTAAAATTGCTGCTACTAGTTTGAATAATATTCTCCAAGAGGAGATTCTGCCTTCTACTAATATTCAGTCTTTGCAGGCTTCTCAACCTAATAATTCTCCTCTTCCTAAGCAAGGCAATACTCTCAAATCAGACCTTCTCATTAATGGTGCTAAAGTGTTTTCTGATGCTGCTTTCAGAACTTCTAGAGTTCCAGGATTTTAGCAAGGTCAATTGCGCACAGGTGTGGGAGTTTACTTTTGTCTTCCTTCTTCTAATAGGGAAATAAATATTCAGGTTCAAGCTTCAGGCCCTTCGACGGACACTCCTCTTCAAGCTAAAGCAATTGCTCTTGCTTGTGCAGCTCAATTGGCGGCTTGCCTTAACATTCAAACTCCTACTTTTTTAACTGATTCTCTTTCTCTTGCCACTGTTGCTGCTGCCAGGAATATTGCTCACTCTTCCACTCCTTGGAATATTAGAAAAGAAGTGGCTTCTTTTGTAAACTCTACTTCTAATCTTAATTCCCAAGTTTTTCATATTTCTAGGAATTTGAATGGGGTGGCTCACAATTTAGCTCATCAAGTTTTTCAAATGGCTGGAGGACCTACATTCAATTGCTCTTCTCACTCTCATGTCACTTCATGTCCTGTAGCTGCCTCTCTTGTTGATTTTAATTTTGTAGGAATTCAGCTTCATAAGGTGTATTGCTTTTAGGAGAAAGTTGATAGCTCTGGGAAGTTCCTCATCTCAACATGATATAATGGTCTATGCTCGGTTGTTGGAAAGAAGGAGATTGCTGTCAAAGCTGGAATTTTCTTTTCCCCTTCTCTTCCTTTGTTTCTTAGGACATGCTCAGCAAGGATCTTGTTCCTTGCTCTCTCATATGTCTTTATTCAGCTCTTCTTTCTTTACATCTGCAATTCTTCTTTCTCTTTATTCTAGCAGATGGTGTAATCTCGACTGTAAAATGTTCTGTGAGCTGAATATATTGGTATCTTCGGGTGCCTTTCTCTGTTAAAAAAAAGGGGCATTCCACCCGGGAAGACATAATTAATATGCAGCAGCACAACCAACAACCTAAGGCATGTCATCATATTACAAGTCTTTCGTATCCACAAATGATATATAGATTGAGTGCTCAGCCAGCTCTGGTCATCATTTTCCAAACGCAAATTTTTCTGGCGATGGATGCAGCACTTCAGACTGAAGATAGCACATTTGACAAACACACTCTGCCTTGTAATGTCCACACGGAAATGCTTTCCCCACACAAGGAACCTCGCTATCAACAAGACGGTTGCATGTATTGCAAAGGCAATCCGCTGAAAAAACAAAGACACTAAGTCAACAAACATGCACAATAAGCAAGAGAACAATTGTGCACTTGTGTTCTGTCATCAATCAAAGGATATATAAAAAAGAGAAAGCGAGGACATACAACTGCCATCACGACGAGTTCCCCACCCAAGATGAAGGCCAAACAAACTGTAGGTTTCAGTAACTGGCTCATCTGTATGTAAAACAAACACAAGCAAGGAAATAAACAAAGCGGAGTCAGCATAGAAAATGCATGGTGTAACAGCAAAGGCACTAACAAGGTAGGTCCATGAATATATATTTTTATAAAGCAAAGTAATAACCTAGCTAGTGGAACAATATGGAATAAAGACCAGGAGCCTAGCTAGGTTTGTAACAACAGCCATCTTGATTGTACCAGGAAAGATCCCATAAACAAGTACCCCCTCCGTCCCACAATATAAGACGTTTTTGCTTGCAAAAAATCTTATATGGTGGGATGGAGGGAGTATGTATCAGTCACCTCATGCACAAAAAAGAGAAGAAGAAAAAGGGAAATACCACAAGTTTGTCCCAATTGAACAATCCCAAAAAAAATGCATAATAATTGTAAAAACATTGCAAGTACCTCAGATTCACCACACCCCAGAAAGACAACATAAACAAGTTTCAAAACAGTGGTCACCAGAGCACATTTTAATGAATATAAATATACAATAAGCTAAGGTGGTTTTCGGCATCAAGCACTAGCTACCTTCCTGTATATGATTATGATGACATGCATGCCACATGGTGGTTGTTTGGGTTTTAGCACTGAAAGAGATTTGAGCTTCCAGATCCAACATGTGGTATGTATGATATGTGATGAATGAAGATAGCAATAGTACATACATACCTAGCAGGGTGCACGAAACAACTCCTTGAAAACCATCTTTGGTAACAAGCTCATAAAAGAAGAGAGTTGGTCTAGGGGGCAGTAAGGAGAAGTAGCTGGAGTGCTTGGGGCTAGCGACGAAGTTGCCATGAGTCCAGCAAGAGCCATTGTGAGGACTGCTGTACCTGGTCACCTTGCCAGGGGCAGGTACGTACTCATTTTCCTGGGCAACCAACGAACCAACCAAGCAACCATGGAAAATGGAATGAGTACATGTAGCAATAAGTAAGGTAAAACAAAAGCAGAACAAAATGACTGAATGACTAGGGTTAAGTTGTTCAGTTTTGCAGTTTCTACTTAAAAAAAAACTTGTAAGTATATGCCAGTCAGTGGCCACAAACATCATCTTGTCGGGATAACTGTTTTATATATGATATGACAGTAGGAGCGATCAAAATTGAAATTGTTTGAAGGCCGCTTGACTTGAGATTTTGTAAGAGTTATTAATGATTGCATATAAGGATGGGGTTGTTTGGTTGTGGGACAAATTTGCCAAATGCTATTAGACGACAAAATGAGGTTATCCATTTTAATCAGTGTGCACATAGATAGATACTCCCTCCGTCCCAAAATTCTTGTCTTAGATTTGTATACGGGTGTATCGATACATGGATGGGAAGCAAGCAGCAAGCTGCAAAAGAGCAAAGTGAGAGGAGTAGAAATATACATACATACCGGATGATTTAGGTTATAGTGGCGAAGGCATTCCTCCATGACAAGTTGATGATCTTGAGCTGCTGCTACCTCGGAGGGGCTCGGCATCATCATCATCATAGAACTATCAAGATTTACAAGATAAACACGGATGAGTTAGTTAGGTAGGAGGAGTAGGGAGATGTGAAGGTTAATAATGTCTTGTTACCTGTTCCAGTTGTGTTCCAACCTGTCGAATTGCTCAGGCTCTGGAGCAGGCTCAGGCTGTAGGGATGATGGTAGGCAACGGGACAAGATGAGGGACCAGAGGGGCGACGACGAAGCTGCAGGGAGCGGCGGCGAGGGCGAAGGCTCCGACGAGAGCGAGGCCAACTCCGAGAGCAAGGCCTCCCTCTTGGCAATCAGATCAAGAGCATCCGGAGAAAGGCTAAGGCTGAGGCGAGGCCCCATCGCCTCCCCTTCCGCGGCCGCGACCTTGGCCTTGGCCTTGGCCTTGGCTGACTGGCGCGCTCCCCTTCCGACGACGGCCTCCCCTTCCGCGGCGGCGCCGGCCATCTCTCTCGCTCCGATTGGGGATTGGGGATTTTTTTTTGGTTGGCTAGGGTTTGCGTCCGTGCGATTCGGCCACAGACAGACAGAGTAAAGTAAATAGACGACACGGCGGAGGAGACCGAGTCGGCCCAAAATAAACCAACACACGGACCGAGACGGCCCACGACTCGAGACCTAGCTCCTGCCGCCGACCACCATCTCCGTCTCCTCCTCCTCCTCCCCGCCGCTTACCGGACTGCAGGTCGTCCGATTCGAGCTCTTCCGCCGACCAACCCTAGCCTGCCTGATTCCGCCCTACTGACTCCTTGCATTTCATCCAGTGAGTCTGGTGGTGCGGCTGCTTTGCTTAGTGGAGCGCCGCCATGTTCGAGCCAACGACCCCCGCCCTTGCTGGGAAGGGCTTCGGGGCGCGGCACCGCTGGAAGATGCTTCTCTCGCTGGGGCTGGGCGTCGCCGGCGCCGGCTACGCCGCCTACCGCTTCTACAACGCGCACCAGAAGAAGCTAGTCCAGGTGGAGGAGGAGGAGGATATCATCAAGCAACAGTAAGAACACACACGACCACCAGATTTTATTCTTTTTCCATGCAAGTGTGCATTTTCCTTCCTGCTTATGTGTGTGTTTGTCCATCTTAGTGGTATATATGGTAGCAAACAGCATTGAGTTGATGTCTTGGTGGTGGTGATCTGGGGCAGTAAGTTCTGTGATCGATCGGTTGATCGAATTCACTTTGTGCATTGGGTTCCTGTGATGCTGTTTACAACGCTATTGCGGCCGCTAAGCCATTTAGCGGCAAGTAAATAGAGTGCATATTCATCAGTGAAACGGGGTATTCTCATCAGGAAAATAGAAATAGAGGATTTCTTCAAGAATGGATATTAACATGCCTTGGTGCAGATCCATTTTCAGAAGAATGGATGTTAACATCTTGTTCAAGTGCCTCGCGCCGAGCAAGTGAGTCCTTCATGACCGTTCTGTGCTATTCTCTGTTAGGTTGCAAGGCCAGTTTGAAGAGGTGAAGGAGGAGCAGGAGGAAGGGAAGGAGGAGCAAGAGGAGCAAGGGGAGGAGGAGGAGCAGCAGCAGCAGCAAGTTCTTCCTCCTTTGCCGGAGGCAGACAGAGATCGGAAGTCTTACTACTACCACAGCTGGGATCACGTTCTACCTCCACCAACATTGCAGCTCGCAAGTAGTCTGCCTCGCATCCCCAGACAACCACACAAGACAAAATGGAGTAAGTAACAGATTATCCATCCCAAGGAAAAACCTTTGGTCCAAATTCTTTCATGAATTGACACTGACACCGCTCCAAACTTCTCCGGTCGGATGATGAGCCTTACAGGTTAAAAGCAAATGGAGCCTCAGACTGGCATCCCAGCTTTCTTACTCCCAAGTGATGTTGTGCTGGAGCCGCAGCATCGGGCGTACGCTCACGGTCTGTCGATAACGTATGGCTCAGCCCAGACGCTTCCACTTACTCAGGAGCCGTGGACCGAAGAGGCGATTGCTCAAGGGCTTTGCCGTGACTCGACACGTGACCTGTTTGAGAAGGTTATGAAATTTCACGAGTCACTATGCAAGGTCATCGATTTCGGTCCCATTGCTGTCACGCTGAATCCGCAGCGCCACTATTATGACATCCGTTCGGATGATGAGCCTTACAGGTTAAAAGCAAATGGAGAATACATTATGATCAAGTTACCCAATGGCAATGAGATAAAGGCAGGGCATGTCGTAACAGTGTACGGGTACGCATGCCCGGGAGGCGATGTGCGGAGTTTACTCCTCAACTATCAAGAGAATACAGTGAGGGCGCCAGCGCGAAACCAAGATGAGGCCGCGGTGCCACAAGACCAAGTCAATCCCGGCCGACATCTAATGGATCCGGATGCGATCTATGGCTACTACACACCGGGCGGCCTCAAGAACATCAAATTCACACTGAAGTAGCTACTCTGGATGATGGAACCTGATCTATTTATGTCGTTTTAGCTACATTTGCTAGTATGTGCTGAACTATGTAGAGCTGAACCCATTGGTAGTCGATGAAAAGCAAAGCATCACATGTAATGGAAATACACATTTTTCATTTCAGTCATTTCCAGTATGCTATGCACGTGGATGGACAATATGTGTGATGACACCTGAAGCATTTTGTTTTTCTTGGTGGGCTCATCATCTTTAGCTATTGAATCATTTTGTCCTCATCTGTGGCTGGGAATGCCTTATTACCTGAAATGATATGTCTTATTATCTGGTGTGCCGATAGATAGAGCTGCTCTTGTTGCTAATGGAGAAAGATTGGAGTGAAGTTTAGTATGCTTTCTAAGATCAGAGGAGGAAAAGAATGAAGGTGTGGGCGGGAAGGAGGAGGCAAGGCCCCCTCAATGTGTATTCGACTACTCATTACGGAACCACCGATTGATCCGATTAGACTTCCCGCGGGGTAGCGCGGGGAACTTGCTGAATCAACTCCTTGGAATCGGAGGCCTGACTGAGGGTCAATCCAATGGTAACCTCAACCTAGGAATGCCTGTTTCACTTCCTTGACAGAGCCAACTGAGATGCTCTGTCTCGATGTTGACCTAACATGGATTGATTCTAAATTATGAATCCAAAATCCTGATCTCGCAAAGGATCCGCAATAGCTGTGTGTACTCGAGGACTCTTAGGGAAAGAAAAGCACTTTTCTCTCTCAGCAGTTAGACCGGCTATGGGTGGGTTGGTTATATACTGCGCCTTCCTTCTTCGAACCTTTTGGTATGTATTGCCCCCTAACTATAGATCAGATCCACCGGACCAGAAACTCAATTCCGCACTGCTGCTGAGTCGTCGGACTTATCCACCTCAGGGATTCATGGAATTTCCGTTTTTGAATTGCGTTGGGGGAAATCTACCAAAGCTAGGCAGATAGATAGACTCCTTTCCCGCTGCTAAGGGAGAGCAAGAAACTAAATCAAATGATTGTTTTTTTTCACCAGCGCCCTTTTTTTGCGGGTACTAAGAGTCCTCTCACTACCAACCAGCAGACATCATCATCTGGCTGGGTCTTGCCGGTATCAACAACGAGAAAGAAGAACCAAATGGAAACAGCAACTAACTATGGCTCTTGGCCCAGACAACGTCCTAGGCGTAGGGGAGATCAAAACAAGAAGTCACGCCTAGACGACGACGCCCGTCCTGGGCTGCAGTAAGTAGATCGAGAGGTCGTTCCGCCCCTTGTCCCCGAAGATGGGTAATATGTTCTCATACAATGTTGCTCCAACTTTTTTCTAGAGGGCCTAGCTGGCGAGCGATCCCAGTCCGCGGCAGAGAACAAGACAGCAAGCGAGCGTACCTTTGTTCGCTTCTTTTCCACCAAGCACAGAAGTTTAAGGAGAACTGTAGGTCGGTGGCTACCTAAGGAAACTCCGATTCGATCCGCCCCCCCGGCTAGGAGGCATCTACCTCATCCCGATCACAAGGAGAGGTTCACCATGATGGGGGGTCAGGTACTTTAATTCTTTGCGTTCCGGAAAGAATGAAATGCATAGGGGACCATCCTTTTTTTTGCGGCATGCTCTCTGATTTACGGATTCGCAGGGGGCCGAGGGCCAACCTTAGTTGACTGACAATGACAAAGGCTTGCGAAACAAAGTAGCGCCTTTGAAATGGAATCTTAATTAACTATCAGTGGTGTGAAGCAGCTTAGCCCCGGGGAGCTAAAGGTTATACCTTTGTAAGCGAACTGTGGTTCTTCTATGTAGGGTATTCCTCCTTTACTCTCTTAATTAACGTCGAGCTAAGTGACTTTGTGTAGCGTAGTAGAATGAAGGCTACGTACGCACCGACACTCTCTTATCCCTAAGCCTCTTCGCTAACTCGCTCGCCTACAAAAATGAGTAGGCGAGGCTAGGCAAACTCAGCCGCTGACTTTGACTGTACTGTAGTAGACTTTCTAGCCTTTTATTTTAGAACCCTTTCTCATGTTCTTTCATCCATCAAGTAGGCGAACCGTCAGGTCCTTAGTAGCGTTGACAAAGAAGAAGAGCCGGTGAAAAAAAAAAGCTAGAATTTCCAATAGTGAGACCAGCTTGACAAGCTACCTTTCCTCTTGATATGAGGTGCGAAGAGAAACATCTCTTTTTTATGACTTCCACTTCTCGATCCCGGCCCGGAAAAGTGACCGACCCCTTGATGAATGAAAGAAAGGGTTTATGAGCCCTAGCCCTGTAAGCCCACACCTGTGTAGAGTAGATCGTTCAACACCTGCGGCACAAACCCATTTTTGACCAATTGGTCCGTATATCATAGGCGACCGAACGGCCGCCCCCCGTCTTACTAGACCAACCTGCTATAATTATTCCATAAACACCTAGCGAAGATATGGCAAACAAATAAAGTAGCCCTATGTTTGGATCTGACAATACCATACCATAATCAAAAGGTACAACGGCCCAAGCGACCAGACTTAACATAAATGTAGCCACTGGAGCCATTCTAAAAAGGGAGAAATTAGCACTACTTGGTGAAATAGGTTCTTTTAGAATCAATTTCAAACCATCTGCTAGAGGTTGTAACAATCCGAACGATCCCACTACATCAGGACCCTTTCGACGTTGCACAAAAGCCATTACTTTACGCTCAGCTAGCACTAAAAAGGCTACTCCTAGTAGAAGTGGTAGAATTAAACAAAGTATTTCCGCTGGAACAGCTATGTACGTTTTCGATTTTCTATTCACTCATGATCGGGCCTGACCTGGTCGACCCGATCAAACTATTTCACTTATGATCTGGCCTGGTTGACCCAATCATGATATTGAAGGATGGGACCTTTTATCGAAAAACTCCGGATCCCGAGAAGTTTTGAAGATGGTGCTCCTGTTACGTTACTTCGAATGGAATCCTCACTTGACTAAGCATAAGCGAAAACGTGGCTGAGAGTAAGCAATCCCCTTTCCTAGTGGTTGAGTCATGATCAGAAATATTGCGAAAGAAAGTGAAATGTCCTATCGTCGTCCCAATTTGGGTAATCCACGATGTCTCCATTTTATGAATCCATCTTGACTCATTTTCGGTGTATCGATAGTTCGTTGTATTACACTTTGAACTAACCTAGAGGCCGTGCTTAGGCGAAAATCGATATCAGTGAAGTAATCCCGGAACTCTAGAAATCGTGAAGAATTTCTTCCATTTTTTTTAATATCGCGAATATAGTGGAAAAAACTCTAGAACATTCCTTTGAATGGAATTGTTCATTGGGTTCGACTTGTTGTTCGACAAAATAGAAAGCTGTCTCTCGTATGTTATTGTAAGGTGATTCATTCAGAATATTTCTTATGTGCGGTTTCAAGATGCTAAAAAAGTAGATTTGGTAATCGGCTTTTGAGCTCCATTATGTGGACTTCATCAATTTTTGAATTATGGACTTGGCGGTAGTGGTCAATACTAACTGCACCGTCTAAATGCTCCCTGACCAAGTTTGCGTACTCGTCAGGGTTGAGTTGAGGGGGCAGCCCGTGCGCTAATTGGGCTTCGAGGTGGCTATACGCGAAAAAAGCTCGCTTTCTACTGAGGCCTGTTCTGTCCTAAACTGTTCCAGAATGTTATTTGTTTCATAGGAAGATTCCAAAAGCACATTGATGCCGAAAGAATCTTTGGAACCGGTGGAGAGGCTATTCTGATTGAAGGCTAGACAAATAACATGACTGAGGTATGTAAATAAAACCTGTGAAATAGCTATATAATATGATCTAAATATAGAAGAATACCAAAGATAATGGATTGCAAAATAAGCTTTTTAGCTTTCTTTTTCTTTTGTGCGCGCTTTTCACCTGCCTTCCCGACCGCGGATAGGCTACGGGGCTTTGCACTTCGACCCCATTGTGTGAATACCACATCAAGGTGACAGGATTCGAACCTATGGCCCTCTGTACCCAAAACAGATGCGCTGACCAGACTGCGCTACACCTCGTCTCCCCCTCAGAACATATGGATCTACCCGATCCATAAAGAAAAGAACCACCGCTTTTAGGAAATTTTGACAATTCTCTTTCACTTGCATTTTATTTCGTGAAGGCTCGCTCTCGTTCTTCTTACATCTTGCCCTTTTTTCTTGAGAATTGTATCTGTGGCTACTGCTGTTTTGCCAGTCTGTCTGTCCCCAATAATGAACTCTCGCTGACCGCGCCCTATAGGGATCATCGAATCGATAGCAATAAGCCCTGTTTGAAGAGGTTCGTATACGGAACGCCTGGAAATTCTACTTGGAGCAGGAGATTCAATTAAGCGAGATTCGGAAGCTACAATTTCGCCTCTCCCATCAATAGGTTTAGCCAGAGCATTTATAACACGACCCAAGTTATATACGTTCACGGGTATCTGAGCAATTCTTCCTGTTGCTTTTACAAAACTTCCCTCTTGATGCTAAACCATAGCTCTAACTGAGTAAAATTCCACAATTTCTAAGAACGATATGCTTTTTTGCATTTTCCACTGTGAAAGCTTCTCTCAATCCCTCCCTAGTCCTTTCTTTCCTGGGCATAGGCTTACCTGGTTGACCGCCCACATTCATTCATTGTTCGTTCTGTTGTGGAATCGAACCACAGAGCTAGCGCAATTGGGATTTAGAGTCCCATGCGTGAAACTAAAGAGGATTTTCAGTCCTCTGCTCTACCAGCCAGAACCTAGAAGGACACTTCACACCCGATTTGACACAGCTAGACTGGAAACACTGCTTGTCAAGAGCACAGACCCCAGTATAGAATACTTTTTTGAGTATGTTGGTAAGGTCCGGTCATCCGCTTCTGTGCTTGCACTTCTGCGTAACTAGGGGTGCAAGTCCAGTACATCGTACTTTCATAATTGAATCAAAAGCGTCGATACATGAAAAATCTCTATATACGATATTTATGACACAGAATGTTGTTCTTTCAACATGATTCCTCAACAATTTTGTCATTGTAACTGACTCTCCGTTCTCTCCGTTCCACTTTGGTTTTCGACTAATAATTACCATGATGAATTTCTCTTACTGCTTGGTTCCGCATTGGATTTTGGAAACTTTTGTTTAGAAAGTGGTGTCACGACCGTGGGGATCAAATGGATGGTTCAGGAAAGTCTAGTGAAGCGGCACGGTCTAATCATATAGATGACCATAGTGGTATGGTTCCATAGAAAACTACTGGAGGCCATTACCGCCACCGAAATGGTTTCCATGCTCCGTTGGATGATTTGACGATATCGCAGTATCAAGCTAGAACGGTTTCAATTTGTAGGACGGGAAAGAAACCTCATCCTTTGGTGCACACTAACCGATGAAGCTCAACCCTCTCTCGAACTGAGCTATTTCCGCTTTTTCGAACAAAAAGTTCGAGTAATTCAGTGAAAAAACGGTCAAGCTTTCTTCCATCCTTCCTAGCTCCTCGAGCTTGCACCCGCTCGACGCCTTTTTCATTGTTCGTTCTGAGGTGGATTCGAACCACTCTCTCCGTTTGGATTTCGAGTCCAAAAGGCCCGGCGAAAGAGGATTTTCAGTCCTATGCCCGCTGCCAGCCAGAACGGGATTTTTCCACTTCACACCCACACAATCGGGATTTGATGAAATAGCTACGTTTTTTTCTTATTTGATTCGGATACTGTCAATCTACTGTCCATCTTTCTCTTTAGTTTTCTCCTTTCTTTCTCCTCAACCTATCTCCATTGGATGGACTTACGAAAGAATAATATCTAATCTCCCCATCGCGGTTAGGATCCCATGAACCAGGAGCGCCAGCACCGGTTCCTCGATCTTCCTACTGGAGGCATGGTCATGGCTTTCATTCATTCATTTCATTCTTTGTTCTGTTGTGGAATCGAACCACTCAAAGGATTTAGAGTCCTTTTACCAACCAGTCAGAACCAATATTTCTCTGTTATATTCTGTTTTTTCTTTGTCAGCTAGCACAATTTGGATTTCGAGTCCAATGCGCTAACGCTTTCTTTAGTTTTCTTGCTCTTTCTCCGGGCTTTGACCATGTCTCCCGAACAATTTCAGTACATATGGCGCAAGACGATTCCACATATATATCGAGGTCGGAATGGGATCGGGTG
>NC_041384.1:663117184-663122184 GCF_002162155.2 Triticum dicoccoides
GGAAACAACGATTAGTGGATATTGGTACTGTCACTGCACAGCAAGCAAAGGATTGGGGATTCAGTGGTGTAATGTTAAGAGGTCGTGCGACATGAAGACATTGATAGCAATATGGGGGAAGTTCCCATCAGGCAACAACGGTTCTGCCTGACCCTACAAAAGCATGCATATGTTGTCAGTGAAGATTTTGTGTGAAGCCTTGGAGACGACGTACCCGGGGCTAGGGTGAGCTGAGGGGGGACAGCGTAAGTGAGCGAATGTGTGTAAGCCCAGTCAAAGATTCCTATTCTAGGCGGGGCGGGCCATCAACCTTCGAATGGTGTTGGTCCTACGGACCGTGAACGGATTCGCCTCTGGCCTCTGGGCACGTCGGAACCGCATGAGTTCACCGGGGTGGAGCACGGTCCGCCAAAATCGGCATAGGTTAGGTGCTATTGATGGAACATGGTAAGCCCATCTTTCTCCATATGGAAGTGCTGCGGGCACATAGAGATGTGGGTAGAGGAAGTCTCAAAAAGCGAAGGCCGAGCTGTAGGTCACGTGACCTGCACCGAAAAGGTGGCTGACTGGGCTTTCTCCTGGATCAAAGCGGATCAGCTCGCCAAATTCGTCGATCGAATCGGGCGCCCCGGAACGTCGAATGAAAGTGGTCTTTCTACAACCCTATTTATATGATTTATAATGACAACAATATTGCTTTCATTTATTTTGAGTTCTTTCTTTGTTGAGATGGAAATCGACGTTCTTTTGAAAAGGGCTAGGTAGTTTGCGCGCAGGCAAAACTTCTTCATGAAAGGTCAAAAATAGACTTGGATTTCATGGGTTTCTTAATGACTAGTCGTTCGTTTGAAGCCTTAAGAAACCGGCAGAGAAAGCGGCAGTTTTTTTTTTCCGAATGACCTTATTTCGAGAATCAACTAACCGACAAATCCGTAGCCCAGGTGATTCGCTGCCTCCCTCTCGCCAAAATGGGATGAATCTTCTCATGCAGCTTTTTGATTATTCAGGGCGCAGCGAAGCCAATTTCCATCAAGGCAAGGGGGTAAATAAGGGGGAAGAGGAGTTGTAACGATAGAAAAGAGAAATGACTATAAGGAACCAACGATTCTCTCTTCTTAAACAACCTATATACTCCACACTTAACCAGCATTTGATAGATTATCCAACCCCGAGCAATCTTAGTTATTGGTGGGGGTTCAGTTCGTTAGCAGGTATTTGTTTAGTCATTCAGATAGTGACTGGCGTTTTTTTAGCTATGCATCACACACCTCATGTGGATCTAGCTTTCAACAGCGTAGAACACATTATGAGAGATGTTGAAGGGGGCTGGTTGCTCCGTTATATGCATGCTAATGGGGCAAGTATGTTTCTCATTGTGGTTCACCTTCATATTTTTCGTGGTCTATATCATGCGAGTTATAGCAGTCCTAGGGAATTTGTTCGGTGTCTCGGAGTTGTCATATTCCTATTAATGATTGTGACAGCTTTTATAGGATACGTACCACCTTGGGGTCAGATGAGCTTTTGGGGAGCAACAGTAATTACAAGCTTAGCTAGCGCCATACCAGTAGTAGGAGATACCATAGTGACTTGGCTTTGGGGTGGTTTCTCCGTGGACAATGCCACCTTAAATCATTTTTTTAGTCTCCACCATTTACTCCCCCTTATTTTAGTAGGCGCCAGTCTTCTTCATCTGGCCGCATTGCATCAATATGGATCAAATAATCCATTGGGTGTACATTCTGAGATGGATAAAATTGCTTCTTACCCTTATTTTTATGTAAAGGATCTTGTAGGTCGGGTAGCTTCTGCTATCTTTTTTTCCATTTGGATTTTTTTTGCTCCTAATGTTTTGGGGCATCCCGACAATTATATACCTGCTAATCCGATGCCCACCCCGCCTCATATTGTGCCGGAATGGTATTTCCTACCGATCCATGCCATTCTTCACAGTATACCTGACAAAGCGGGAGGTGTAGCCGCAATAGCACCAGTTTTTATATCTCTCTTGGCTTTACCTTTTTTTAAAGAAATGTATGTGCGTAGTTCAAGTTTTCGACCGATTCACCAAGGAATATTTTGGTTGCTTTTTGCGGATTGCTTACTACTAGGTTGGATCGGATGTCAACCTGTGGAGGCACCATTTGTTACTATTGGACAAATTCCTTCTGTCTTTTTCTTCTTGTTCTTTGCCATAACGCCCATTCCGGGACGAGTTGGAAGAGGAATTCCAAAATATTACACAGATGAGACTCATCGCACCGGATCCTTTTGGCCATAGCCATAGAAGAAGCTGCTCCTCCGAAGCGGAGGGAGGGGAATCTATTGATTCCTATAACCCTGCTTATATAGCGTTTTTAAGACAACATTTAGGGTTTTTCCCGGGTTTGGTACCAAATCTGGATAAACTCCTTTCGGTTCTTAAACCGGAGGAAATTCTCTTTCTGGCTTTCCGCTTCCCGCGGGATGCGAACATGTTTAAATTGCCCCTAAAGAAGATCAAAGATATGATTAAAGAAGTAATGGCTAAAGAGGAGGAAAACAGATACAAGCCTCCGGTGGAAGGTTGTGAAGACCTAAGTATGACGGAGGAGGAAAGGAAAAAATTGCTGGAAGCATTTTCTTTCCTATGGGATAAAAAACAATGAATTGGAACTATTGAGTGGTGTAGGTATCCATCTTAGCAAATAGAGATACCGAGGCCCACCAACCTACTACTTGTTGGTTTGGTGGGGAAAGAGGAGTGGGTATGAGGGCTTCTTTCACTTTTTAAGGCTAGTTTACATCATTCCACATGATGATTTGCTAATTGTTTTATGATCCTTGACTAGCTATATAGACCCTAGGAACTTGCATGTGCTATTACTGTTGTATAAAGGAAAGGTGGCTCACGTTACCACTCTCCCCTATTCCTACAGGAAGGAAGAGTCCATCAAATGCAAGTCGCTACCAGTTTCCTATTTTGGATGAATACCATCGCACCATTTGACCTCGAAGTAACGAGTACTCAAGGAATCCTCTGGAATTCCAGTCATGATGATCAGGTACCCGGAGTACATCACCCTCATCAGGAAGAAAAGAGAGAGAAGTGGAGTAAAATGGATTCAAATGCCGCATTGCAAGTGAACAAAAGAAACCAGTGGAAATAGAAAGAGAATGAACAAGTGTATCAATTCATGAGTTAAGGAATACTATTGGGAAGATTGGGTGACTAATATCCTGAGAAAACGATCTCTTGCTTCCCTTGAAACATGCTGAGAGGACCATTTCGATTAGTGAGAAGCTCAGTTCATGGGTCATGACGACAGATCATATCGTGTACCAGTGCACTGTTCTTTAGAGATCTATGTTCAGTGAACAAGAATGTAGTGAGGGGTGCTACTTTAGTGTTATTCCTAGACTGATGAAGTGAAGACTTTAGGCCTCGCTAATAGTGGACCAACTGAGAATGTTTGTTTCTCTTTTCTGTAGATATCTCAATATTCCTTGAAAGCCTTATGAATGGTGGCGAGGATGTGGAAGAGCTAGTCATATAGTCCTTGAAGCTTGATTCCTTTTATCGGTTAGCAAGGAGTTTGAAGCTTGAGTACTTTCATTCAGCTTTCATTCCTGTGGAATGAAGTTGGTTCAGAGGTCTCAAGTAGATCTTCTCAGACAGCGAGTAATATCTCTACTACACTTTCCTTCCACTTTATGTTGAGCAAGTTCACCTGTTAGCTTTCCCGCCAAAGGACAGCAAGCCAGTAATGTGAATCATCATAGTTTCTGTTTTCAGACAAGTACAACGTCCACCTTTATCATATTAGCAAATAGCTGATCTTAAGAGATCTCAAATAAGGGACATACTTTTGCGTATTTCCGAATGGAGCAGAATAGTCATTCAACTGATGCTTTGAAAGTATTAAACGAGGCGATGTGTTTATCTGTCTTTCCTCATTGCATTCCTATACTTTCCTGCTTAGTATCAAAACCATGTGATGGTACACTATTTTGGCTATAACTTGATTTCTCTAACAACTCAATATGACTTTCTTTTTCGTGTTGAGAAACATGTTCGGATGCAACTTTCATTGAAAAATAAGCATAATGAATTAACTGGCCAGTGGAATTTTATGAAATGAGGGCTCTCGGGAAAGCAAGACTTAAGGAAGGTAGGCAATTTCATACCAAGAAGAGCATTTAAGAACAGCTCATAAGCAATTCCAAGTGGCAGAGATGACTCGAGGGACCTCGTCAGATAAGCATATCCTATGGTAAATGTGGTACCTGGTCCAGTCAACTTGGAAGTAGAAACTGACCACTAGTGGGTGTCAATTAAAAAGTCACTCTATGGCTAACGCTTCTACTGCTATCGGCAGGGCTTAGTCTCTCGTGGTTCATTTCCACCGGAGAGCATCTGTTTGAATAATTAGCGTATATAGTTGATCACTCTAATGACAACGGATTCGATTCGCAAATTTCTCGTGATTGACCGAAAGAAAGGTTAGCGACTGCTCTCCCTACGGAATCTCAAGTAGAGCCATTGCATAGCTGGCAGACACGATGGGCTCAGGGTTTCGACTGCTGTTCATTCCGATCTTAGGTCTCGCTCAGCGAATTCAGAAGGGTTGGGTCCTTTGTCAATGACTTACTTTCCTAGTAGCAGAGATGCAAGAATAACTACTTTCTTCTGCTAGGCGTTTCTTTGTTGCCAGCTGAGAAATAATACTCGTTTTTTTCGGATGAGGGGGAGATTTGATTTTGTTGCTATAAGAAGGAAGGGCCAATTATTTTATCAACCAGTGCACCATCCATAACATTGGTCAAGGAAGGCAAGAAAGTAGTTTGAAAGGGAATTCAGGATCAGACAAGGAGGTCAGTAGAAAGAGGAAGGGTGCAGTTACAACAAGGAGAGATTTGTATGCTCGTGCAAGCTTTTCCAGTGAATGCCACCAGCAAAGAAACTAGAATACCTAACAGTATGAATAAGTTACTTACCCGAGACTCTGACATTTTCAATG